>NC_089842.1:77279134-77446634 GCF_035609145.1 Eleutherodactylus coqui | reverse complement strand
AGTCCCTGCTGTTTGAAAATAAGGGTAAGGGAATAATACCTCCACAGTGCCACCTATTGGAAGGCAGCATTCCTTCAAACCAAAGTTAGACTCTTTATACAAGCCTTGTAACAATGATTGGGAATTAAAAGCAATTGTCTTCCAATAGGTGGCACTATGAAGGTATTATTCCACCTCCCTTATTTGCATATTACCCAGAGAAGCATGAATGGCCTTTTGAGTCTCATCACGCACCTTCTAGGTGCTCTCCCTGAAGAGAAAAGATAGCGTTTCTGACCCCCGGCCCAGGCCTCTCACTAGCAAAGCCAGACTCCTACTGTACACTGATGAAGGACAAATACCCTGAAACAGCTAACTGTACATGGAGTCTGGCTTTGCTTTTAATTCACAGTCATTGTTACAAGGCTTGTATAAAGAGTCTAACTTTAGTTTGAAGGAATGCTGCGTTCCAATAGGTGGCAATGTGGAGGTATTATTCCATTCCCCCTTATTTGAATGGCCTTTTGAGTCTCCTCACTTACTGTCTAGGTGCTATTCCTAAGGAGAAAAGATGCTGTTTGGAAGAACACTCGCTGTTGGGGTCGGTCGCTGATTTGGCCTTCGGCAAAACACTCTGTGCTGTGGCATTTCGCAACAGTAACTGTTCACTCAAAGACCTCTCACACGTATCCTTGTGCATTTAGTGGACGTGGCCACCAATGATCATGTGTTGGGGAGCAGTCAAAATTCCTAATATACTCCTGTCACAGAACCTAATGCCCCCTGACTAGTTGATGAACTTTATTTCGTCCCGTGTAAATGTTTCCAACAACTCGGCCATTACGAAGTTGAACAAATGGACAACAATCGTTCTGTGTAAAGACTCACAAACAACAGTTGCTCCTTTACATAAGTGACTATTTTGACAACAGTTGTCCTGTGTAAAGCCACCTTAAGTCAGTTTGCTCCACCTGTGCTTACCCTATAGGAGAAGACTTGTGCAAAATCATATATTTGTCCACAGAGTGACTATATAAATGGTCCAGCCTTCGTCATTGCTCCACCACATCTCTCCATTCTACGTCTGACTGGTTCCATTGTTTTTTTCATTTGCTTTTTAAGCTTAATTTGCATAAAACCAGTAAACCTCTCTAAATAATTGGGGTCACCCTCACCCACTGGCCATGTGCTGAAGCTTTAAACCCCTGCTGATAAATCATGATGAATAGTTTATTGGGCTCAGGGTCTCTATTATAAAATTGAGACTATTGACGATGGTGAGAGCGGAGAGAACGGCTCTTATTTCAGTCTAATACATTTAGCAGTACACGGATTCTAGACAACGTGGCACAGACGTTAATGTATGGAGAATATAAGGAAGACTTGGACATCGTCCCCATATTGTCAGCTTCTGCCAAAGGTTTTCAGCCTGTTGCTGCACATGCCAAGTGGGGACCGGAGGGACCGTAATGGAACAGCCACCACATTAAGAGAGGTGCCCAAAGTATAACGTGTAACTATAATATCATATAATGAATCATGCTATATGCAGAACATGTGCTATACAGACAATGAGACAGTAGCAGGCAGGTCTGAGGCTCGGCAGCTAAAGAGCTAACAGCAAGATAGCAGAATTGCGAGTGCAGCTCTGGATGTGACTGGAGTGTAATATGTAATGTTAGGCTGCAATTTAATTTCCCTTTTTAGAATATTTTTGATAAATCTTTTCCCTCCTTATGGTCTCTACGGTGGTAGGACCCCTTCCCACTGACTGATACGAAACGTCTCTACTCACTTGAGTCTCTCAACAAGACATCAAGTATGTCAGCCTGTTCCATAATAATTACAGAGTCCTTACTAATTTCAGGTCCCTCTGGCAAAGTGTCACTGAGTTCTGTAGCTGGGAAAGTGTATGGAGTCTTGTTCCCAGCAGAACTGCTGCAAGTGACAGGCGTATGATGGGAATTAAAATACATTGTACTCTATGTGTAACTAAGGTTTGTCATTAGGAAGGGTGTCAATTGTCTTCTCAGAAAAAGCATTGTCTGGCTTCTATGTATCTACTGATGTCTATGTGAAACCTCCAGGATTCGTCTTACTCAAGCAGTGCGATAATCAAAGGGGCTTTCCAGGGCTAAGCCATTAATGACTTATCCTCCTAGTAGATCGGTGGTGGTCCACCATTCAAGATCCCCATCGATCAGCTGATTGAAGAGGCTGCAGCACTCTGGTGAGTGCCGTGGCAGTTTCAATCCATACCAGGTTTAGCACGATGTGACCGGTGAACGTGATGTCACAGATCTGAAAAGAGGACACAGCGCCAACCCAAATGTTGCGACCTCTTCAGTCAGCTGATCGGCGGGGATCCTGACTCCTTTGATCAGCTATTAAAGACCCATCCTAAGGATAGATTATAGATAGTTTAGTCCAAGAAAAACTGCTCATGTAGACAGTAGCTGGCATTTTTCATAGAATGATTGTCACTGTTCATGAGGGCACCTTAGGTGGCATAATTCATTTAGGCATTGACTGGCACTAGTTACATAGACTATTCATAGAAGCACTAGCTGACACTATTTATGAGGGTGCTGACTGGCATTATTCTTGGAAATACTGGCTGTCAGGGTTCATGGTGGTACCTTAATTTGCATTATTCATATAGGCAAAGCTGAAACTATTCAGAAGGGTGCTGATTGACACTATGCACTGAGGCACTGCTGCTGGCATTTTGTCATTAGGTAGTCATGGTCGCATTAGGAAATGTCATCTTCTGTCTCTTGGCAGCGATGGAACAGGTACGGAAGATGTGCTGAATGTGCCAACTAAGGACTCATGCCCACAGACAAAGTAGGATACGCCCGCGGTTTTACACTGCGGGAATCCTGCGGGGACAAATAAAAGAGTCCTCACTGGTGATTGCTAAAAAAAACCGCGCTTTTTACCGTGTTTTTCCGTGGTCTCTATTTATACTATATATATGGAGACCTCCCGCCACGGAAAAATGTGGTAAAATAGAACATGCTGCAATTTTTTTCCCGTGGCGTAAATCCGCGTCAGAATCCCACATGTGGAGACTGAGCTATTAGGTTCAATAGACCCTAATAGCTGTATTATTCCGCCGCGGATTTACGCCGCTGGGAACGCGGCATAAATCCGTCCGTGGGCATTAGCCCTACACACCAGTGTTCTTTTAACGCTGCTATATCGCTGCGTTTTTTTCTATGGGACTCTCTAATCGCAAAATTGCAAAAGCACAAACTTGCGATTTTTGTGCAATGCGATTTTAACATTAGAAAGTCCCATTAAAAAAAACGAAGTGATATCGCAGCGTTAAAAAAAACGCTAGTTGGTAACAGCCCTTACTGCAGGGCTTACAGCTTTTTTTCACTTTTTTCCTTTTGCTCTAAGCCTTGTGTTAATCAGATAAGATAAGGGTACAACTGACAGAAAAATGCTAGCACACCCGCAAGGTTGTATTTCACTTGTAGCACAATTACGCTGCGGATTTTGGTGCGGGTTTGAATCAAATTACATCCTTTCAATTGAGGGTCTGAAGTCTGCTACGAATACGTGTCAGAATCCCTGTCAAAATTAACATGCGGATTTTGACAGGGAATTTGACTTAAGGCCCTTTTAGACAACGATTTTCGCTCAAAAATCACTCGAAGCCATCTTGTAAGTGATAATCGCTGTGTCTCACTACACTGACATCGTGCAGTCTTCGTTAAGCCGTCGCTGATCGCTAATTTTTCAGCATGCTGAAAGATCAGCGATCAGTTATCAGCGGGATACAGCTGATACTATTGTTACAGCTGTATCCTGCTCCCTGATGACAGGCTGGGTATGAAGAACAGAGCAGTCCAGCTGTGTTCTCCATACCCCGCTCGGAGCACTCGACGGGGCGTTTTGAGCAAAGAACAGCTGGATGCAGAAGACAAACGGGGCCACGCTGCTTGTCTTCTGCATCCTCTGCTTAGAGCGCTTGGCTGTGTAACAGCCGGGCGCTCGGAGCGGGGAACAGCTGGATGCAGAAGACAAGTGGGGACACCCAGCTTGTCTTCTGTATCCTCCACTCGGAACGCAATGTGATCACTCAACATTTGAGCGATCACCCTGCGCTGTAAAAAAAGAACACAACGATTTTTGCTCAGTAATTGCTCAAAAGATTTTTTGAGTGATAAACGTTGTTTCTAAACCAGCCTTTAGATTTCGGTGTGGATATTTCCGCTAGTGCAAATGAAACAGTACCCAGATTCCACCTGTAAAACCGCGGCAGACGTCCCCCGCTATCCTGCTGCAGCTTTTGATGCATATTCACATATGAATTTAGCTTTGTCATTTAGTAAAACCCCTGCACAGTTTTCCTAAGCATTTCCATGTGAGGAAGTGACAGGTCAATTTTTGATGGCAATCCATGCAGAAAACACGGAATCTCACATGGACAGGGCTAAATCCATTAAGATAGATCCGCTGCAAACATTGCAGTAGACTAGCCACAGATGTCTGCTGCGGTTTTACAGGCAGAGTGCAGAAGATTCTGCGGCAAATTTGGCTGTGTGAATGTAACCTCTGGGTACATTTTACATGTAGCAGAAGTTCGTGCAGATCCGTACCAAAATCTGCAGAACATTCTGTGCGGATTTTGACGTGGATCCACATAATCTTTTTACCCATTCAATTGAAGCGGCAAAGCCAGTTGCAGATTTTGATGCAGAATGAGATCTGCCAACAGATGTAGAGAATCCCAGCTGCAACTCGCTTGTCTCAGTTCATCCTCAAACATCATATTACACTTTACAGTTCCATCCAAATATAATCTCCATATAAGGCTTTATGCACACAGTGATATTAGGCTCTGTATGGGGCACTACTGTACCAATTTTCATATGAGTTTGTCCTGTAAGATTCAATTAAACAATTGCAGCATTCTCGGTCATGTGTAGGTATAACCAGGCATCCATTGCACGTACGGAGCCAAAGTACAGACTTGTACACATTGCTCAGGCTTGACCATGAGCAATTACTGTACAGAACAGCTAATGCTCATACAGGGACCTTGTAGAGTGACACAGGGAGTTCCTGTGGTTCCTCATTGCAGCCCAGTCACACTCAGTGTGCCTCTATGATCTGCCTCCTATGGGACTTGTTTTATCTTAGATGCAACTCTGTTGAAATATGGAAATGTTTAAAAACCAATAGGAGTAAAAAGTGGACAACTTAATAACCAATCCGATTGCTACTTTTAGTTTGCAACCAGTTGCATGTAATCTTATTCCCCCTCCCAAATGATACCTAAGCAGTGACCCTGCAGTGTGTGCCTAGCAGAGAAAGGGTTAACAAAGAACTTTTAAAGACTAGAAAAAACTTCTGACCTAGAACTTTATAGTGCGAGTTTTGAGATTCCAGCTGTTTCATAAGGTTGCAGCAGAGAATGAGCCAGCGCTGCGTTCCCTGCCATGGAAGGTGTTAGGTTCTCATTAAAATGCTCGTTATAACGAGGCCCTGGCGGCTGCTATGACCTCTTATGTGCCAGTTACTGGAGGCTTCAGGGGGGCCTCAATGTTAAGAAGTGTCCAGGATGATGGTAAGACCAAGCGATAAAAGATATCCTAGATAAGATTGTATCATGACAAGTAGACTACAGTAAAGAATCACTTCTTAACATCATTATACAAGTCAAGTCAGGTAAAATGTTTTGGAAATCGATGTACAGATTCGGGGTTACATTATATATTTTATTCCAGTCACCACCAAAGCTGCATTCACCACTCTACTGGTATCCTGGCTATAGGACATCACATCTCCCTGCTGTGTTATATGGGAGCAAGAAGATGCTTGTAAGAGGGTTGGAAACTGATCTCCTAATCTCAACCCTTGTACTCTCTGCAGAGGGGGCTGGATGTCTACGTTGGGTTGGAGTCCTTAGGGCTTTAGAAGGTATAGCTCATATTGATTTTAATAGAAGCAAAGCCTTCTATTACATTTCCAGCTCCGGAGCTGGAAGTGCTATAGAAGGCTTCGTTCACATTGAAATAAATGGGGCTATACCTCCTAAAGCACTTCCAGCTCTGACCCAAATATGGACAGAGCTATCAACATCCAGCACGCTGCAGTGAGTGTTGGGCCTAAGATCAGGTGATCGCCGGAGATCCCGAGCGTAAGATCCCACAATCAACTACTGATGACTTATTCCAAAGTTAGGTCAACAGTACTGAAACGGGTAAAATACCTGGAAAACTAATTTAAGGTGCACCACTCCAAGGACAAGCAATGCATGGAGAAGTGCTGCATTAAATGGGTATTGTTTTTGTTTGTTTTTTTTAAACTAATGACTTATTTTCTTGATGGGCCCTCAGTAGTTGTTGGATGAGGGTTCACCGCTCAGGATCTACGTCCATCAGGTGATTGCCCAACCCACTCTGAGTGAAGCAGGCCAGGCATCGTCATCAGCGGTCACTGCAGAAAATGGGAGGGCCAGCTTTACTCCCATTGAAACCAATGGGAGCACCAGGTTTCTCTTCCACTCCCTGCTTCTTTTATGGTCAGGACTAAATGTGATGTCCTGACCATAAAATAGGCAAAAAGGGCAAAACAAGTGCAGCACCCCTATTGATTTTAATGGGCGTGAAGCCGGAGCTTCCATTTCCTGCAGTGACTGCTGATGACATTGTCCGGGCACTGCATTGATAGTGGGCCGGGCGGAGTGCTGATTGATGTGGGCCTAAGCAGCGGACCCCCATCCATCAACTACTGATGGCCTATTCAGATGATAGGTCATCAGTTTAAAAAGCCAGGAATACCTCTTTAAGGTCTCTGAAGCTGCAGGAGATTTGGGCACACTGTACTGCCCAAAGGAGCAGCCCTAGATATTGTAACTGATGAGAGCCCTGGTCCTATGAGAAAAGCTGAGTGAAGCCTTGAAGGAATTTTGAAAGTGGTTGCAAAGTCTTTGGCTGATCTACTTAAAGGGGTTGTCCCGCGCCGAAACGGTTTTTTTTTTTTTTTCAACCCCCCCCCGTTCGGCGCGAGACAACCCCGATGCAGGGACGTACAGAAAGCTCACCGGAGCGCTTACCTTAATCCCCGCGCTCCGGTGACTTCTATACTTACCTGTGAAGATGGCCGCCGGGATCCTCTGCCTCCGTGGACCGCAGCTCTTCTGTGCGGTCCACTGCCGATTCCAGCCTCCTGATTGGCTGGAATCGGCACGTGACGGGGCGGAGCTACACGGAGCTACACGGAGCCCCATAGAGAACAGGAGAAGACCTGGACTGCGCAAGCGCGGCTAATTTGGCCATCGGAGGGCGAAAATTAGTCGGCACCATGGAGACGAGGACGCTAGCAACGGAGCAGGTAAGTATAAAACTTTTTATAACTTCTGTATGGCTCATAATTAATGCACAATGTATATTACAATGTGCATTAATATGGCCATACAGAAGTGTATAGACCCACTTGCTGCCGCGGGACAACCCCTTTAAAGAACCACTACAGTTGCTTAGGTGAATGAAGGTGGAGTGGCTGGGATTAGAGATGAGCGAATCTACTCGTTTCGAGTATTTACTGGATCGAGCACCGCGATTTTTGAGTACTTCAGTACTCGGGTGAAAAGATTCGGGGGGCGCCAGGGGCGGGGGGAGGCGTGGCGGCACGGGGGGTAGCAGCGGGGAACAGGGGGGAGCCCTCTCTCTCTCTCCCTCTCCCCCCCACTCCCCGCTGCAACCCCCCACTCACCCACGGCACCCCCCGAATCTTTTCGCCCGAGTACGGAAGTACTCGAAAATCGCGGTGCTCGGGCAAAAAGGGGCGTGGCCGAGTAGGCTCACTCATCTCTAGCTGGGATCATGCTGGCCTGCCCTCCTCCATTCACAGTAAACTGCATCACAGAAGGGGAAATAAAAAATTAAAAACAATCAGAGAAAATGGCCGTTACTTACTGGGTGAGGAGTGCATATAGATGCATCCTCCTCTCACCATGCAGGTAGCTGACTACCAAATGGAGGAGCGAATGGAGGACACTTATCGGTGTCCTGCACAGGTGTTATTGGCTCCTCCATTTGGTAGTCAGCTACCTGCATGGTGAGAGGATGATGCATCTAATTTAATTTAATTCTTGATTTCCCCTTCTGTGATGCATTTATATTAGTGTAGGGACCCACTACAACGCAAGGAACCGTGAAGTGGTTAGTGGGCTCATGTATCTTGGCCAACATCCAACCAATGCCTTGCATTTATTATCTATCATTCACATGCAGTGTGGCTTTAAGACTCCAGGGGGGGCCCAGGGTGGCAGTACCAATGTGGTTCACTGAAGGAAATGCAGGGCAACCCGTCGAATTATCATGGCGTCATTAATAGGTTGCTGGTCTGCATGGTGAACTACATATATCAGAATGGTCTTGCACCCTGTATCCACTATGTGTGGGAATGTACACCAAGCATCCACCCCCCTCATTATCAAGAGGCAGTGTGAGTGGCTGTCTTATCGGTGTCCTGTACAGGTGTAATTCGCTCCTCCATTTGGTAGTCAGCTACCTGCATGGTAAGAGGATGCATCTATATGCATTCACAGTAAACTGGCATCGCTCAAACATTTAGCAGCTTCCGTTTACACGGCTCAACAGTCGTTTGATTTTTAGGATTGTCGGAGGTGTGTGAAATATACTGGACTCACCTGGTGTGAGTAGCCGGTCACTGACAAGCTGCTACACCGCTGATGCTTGCTCTCCTATACACTTATGGTCGTCCACTGCACCAATAGATACCTGTTGATATCCAGAGGACAGGGAGAGCAGCTCGGAATGCCCAAGGTATGTATGTACCTCGACCATGGAATCAGGGAAATGTTAAGTTAGAAAATCCTGCACTCCAAAGTGTGTGGTTTAACCCCTTAACGACCAGCCCATAGTGTTTTTACGTCAACCCGAAGTGGGCTCTATTCTCTGAGGACGTAAAAACATGCTTCCTGCAGAGAATAATGCCCCTCGGGCTGTGGACATGACAGCTCCATGCTGTCGGTGTCCGCAGGTAGCTGACAGCATGGAGCTGTCATCCCGGGCTGTTCGGACACTCCCCCGGCATTGCGATCGGCGCTATGCAATGGATAGCGCCGATCGCAAAAAAAGTAAATAAAAGTACACAAAAGTTAAAGATTCAGCTGCTCTGATGGATCGGATCCATCGGAGCAGCTGAAATTACTCACCCAGGTCCGGCACGCTGCTCCCCGCTCTCCTGCCGCTCCGGGGCCCGAAGCCGGTCTTCTGCGCATGCGCGCCAGGCGGCATTACGTCAGCCGCATGCGCAGAAGGCCCGGCGGCGCGGGAGATTTAAAATCTCCTGGCTCCCGGCTCCTGTAGGTAGCCGGGAGGCAGGAGATGTCAGCGGGGACTGCGGTGAGCGGTCCCCGGTACCGCGATCGCCGTTATCCAATGGTTAGCGGCGATCGCGAAAAAGTTAAAAAAAAGTTTTAAAAAAGTCAGTTTCACCTCCCCTCATGGATCGGATCCATGAGGGGAGGTGAAAATACTCACCCCCAGTCCTCAGCGGTGTCCCGATGTCCCGGGATCCGAATCCCCGTCTGCGCATGCGCGCCTGCACAGACGGGCTCGAGCCCCGGGGAATTTAAAATCCCTCTGCTCTTGGCTGCCATGTGTAGCTAGGAGCAGAGAGATTATACCGGGGACATGATCACTGTCATCCAATGGATGACAGTGATCATGTAAAGTGAAAAAAAAGTGTAAAAAAGTTTAAAAAAAAAAGTAAAAAAAAGTTTTTAAAAGTTTAAAAAGCGTACGTTTCATCTCCCCTCATGGATCATATCCGTGAGGGAGGATGAAAGTACGTACCTAAGGCCCCCAGATTTATCCGCGGACCTTACCACAGCTTCTGCACACGCGCCCGTCGCCAAAATGGCGGACGCATGCGCAAAAGCTGTGGATTGCCAGGATAATTTAAATTCTCCCTGCTCCTGGCTACAAAATGTAGCCAAGAGCATGGAGATTTAATGGGGGTCTGCAGTGAGCGGTTCCTGGTCACGTGTTCGCCATTATCCAATAATGCCGATCACGTAAAAGTAAAAAAAAAAATTTGAAGTTTCATCTCCCCTCACTGATGCGATCGGTGAGAGGAGATGAAACTTTTTACCGGAGGCCTGCGTATTTGAATCCTGACGCGATCTTCCTCCGTGGACCTTCCAGGATTCTGCACATGCGATTGCCGGCAAAAAGCCGGACACATGCACAGGAGTCAGGGAGCCCAGGAAACTTAAAATCTCCTTGCTCCCAGCGACCAACGGTCGCCGAGAGCCTGGAGCGGTGACGGGTGGCCTCGTTGAGCGGTCCCCGGTCACGTGATAAAAAGGTAGTGATCTACCTTAGGCCGGTCTCACATGACCGGATAGGAATTACGGATTCTGCATGCTTCTGATCCACGGTATTACGCAGATCAATCGCATTGGATTACACAATTCCGCTCACATTAGCGGGTCGGAATTGCGTAATCCACTCGCAGAAAAGAGAACGCAGCAGGTTCCATTTTACTGCGGATATCGGCAACATAGAGCCCATTGTGCTCCGTGGTCGCGGATATACCCGCAGCCCATACGCAACTACATTGTATACAGGCTGCGGGTACCCGCGTCATCGCTAAGCGATGGTGCGGGAAACACAAACAAAGGTGTACTGTGCATGACCGCCTGTGTGAGTACGCAGTTATGCGCAGTACATTACGCAGCCGTACGCAGGGTCACAGCCGGGCTTACAGATGGGATCCGCTGTGGGCCTCCGCAAGCGGATTCCGCCTGCACCCGCGTGAGCCCGGCGTTATTCAGACAGCTACCTGTGTTACGTATTTTACAAGAAGCCCCGTGAACGCTCGCCTTCCTGCAGTTCCAGGAGCACCTTGTTGAGCGCCTTCTGTGTGAGACCGCCGCACCTCATCAAGCTTACGGAGACTCACGGAACGCCACTTTTTACACCCCATACCCGCCACTGAGGTCATGAAATACCCCCAAAAAGCATGAGAGGAGGGGGGGGGGATACCCGGTTTTATTGCCCCATGGGCCCATTCCAACCAGCCTCCGTAGTCACCCCTGTCTTCGGAAATACAACACAGTTCACATTTTTACTTTTATCTAAGATTTGCGAACGCCAAAAAGGGCGCGGAGGGGGGGGGGGAATTTTTAGGGAGTCAATCTTTATTCTGTACAAATAAGCAATGGGGCCTGGAATTTATTCAGTTGTGCCCTAAAATCCAACAGGTGTTCCGTCCTTTATAGGCCTTGCCATGCGTCCTGTAAGTAGATTAGGGCCACAATGGGTATGTTTCTGAACTCGGGACAAACGGGGGTATCCATTTTGGGGGTGAACATCTTCATTCTTATGTGCACTGTACAAAAAAACTGTTTTTAAATTGAAAAAATTGCCAAAAAAATTGAAAATCGTAACTTTTTCCTTCTGCTTTGCTTAGATTCATTCAAATACTGTGGGGTCAAAATACGCAGTACACCCCTAGATGAATTCGTTAAGGGGTCTAGTTTTCAAAATGGGGTCATTTGAGAGGGTTCTTTATAGTTTTGGCCGCTCAATGGCTCTATAAGTGGGCAATGGGGCCTGAAATTTATTCAGTGGTACCCTGAAATCCAACGGGTATTCCTTTCATTGTAGGCCTAGCCATGGGTCCTGTAAGTCTATTAGGGCCACAATGGGTATGTTTCTGAACACGGGACAAACAGGGGTATCCATTTTGGGGTGAAAGCCTTCATTTATATGTGTGCTGTACAAAAAAACCTGTTTTTAAATTGACACAATAGCCCAAAAAATGAAAATCCTATTTTTTTCCTTTTGCTTTGCTTGAATTTATTCAAAAACTGTGGGGTCAAAATATGCAGTACATCCCTAGATAAATTCGTTAAGGGGTCTAGTTTTCAAAATGGGGTCATTTGTGGGGGTTCTATATGGTTTTGGGCGCTCAAGAACTCTACAAGTGGGCAATGGGGCCTAAAAGGACTTCAAGCAAAATCTATGTTCTGAAAGCCACCGATTACTCCTTTTATTTTGGGCCCCGTTGTGCATGCGGACATAAGATTAGGGCCACAATGGGTATATTTCTGAAAACAGCACAAACAGGGGTATCCATTTTGTGGTGTAAGTCTTCCTTCATATGTGTGCTGTACAAAAAAAGCTGTTTTTAAAATGACAGAATTGCCAAAAAAACAAAAATCCAAATTTTTTCCTTTTGCTTTGCTTGAATTTATTCAAAAACTGTGGGGTCAAAATACGCAGTACACCCCTAGATAAATTCGTTAAGGAGTCTAGTTTTCAAAATGGGGTCATTTGTGGGGGTTCTCTATGGTTTTGGGCGCTCAAGAACTCTCCAAGTGGGCAATGGGGCCTAAAAGGACTTCAAGCAAAATTTGTGTTCCGAAAGCCACCGGTCGCTCCTTTCATTTTGGGCTCCGTTGTGTATCCAGACATAAGATTAGGGCCACAATGGGTATGTCTCTGAACACGGGACAAACAGGGGTATCCATTTTTGGGTGCAAGTCTTCCTTCATATGTGTGCTGTACAAAAAAAGCTGTTTTTAAAATGACAGAATTGCCGAAAAAACGAAAATCACAATTTTTTCCTTTTGCTTGGTTTGAATTCATTCAAAAACTGAGGGGTCAAAATATGCAGTATACCCCTAGATAAATTCCTTAAGGGGTCTAGTTTTCAAAATGGGGTCATTTGTGGGGGTTTTCTATGGTTTTGGGTGCTCAAGAACTCTACATGTGTGCTATGGGGCCTAAAAGGACTTCAAGCAAAATTTCTGTTTTGAAAGACACTGACTACTCCTTTCATTTTGGGCCCCGTTGTGGACTCAGATATAACAATAGGGCCACAATGGGTATATTTCTGAACACGGGAGAAATAGGGGTATCCATGTTGGGGTGTAAATCCTGATTTTCATGTAAACTATAGAAAAAAAATATGTCTTTAAAATGACAGATTTGCAAAAATATGAAATTTTACTTTTTCTCCTCTAAATTGAATTAATTCCTGAAAAAAAAACTGTGGGGTCAAAATACTCATGACACCCCTCAGTGAATACATTAAGGGGTGTAGTTTTTAAAATGAGGTCATTTGGGGGGGTATCTATTATTCTGACACTCATGAGCCTTTCCAATCTCGGCTTGGTATAGGAAAACAAAGTGTTCCTCAAAATGCTAAAAAGTAATGTTAAATTTGTACGTCTCCTAAATAGTTAAAAAAAAACGAAAGTTTTTCCAATGTGCGCCCAAAATAAAGTAAACGGGTGGAAATATAAATCTTAGCAAAAATTTCTATATTATGTTTGCACATATTTAAGATATTGCAGTTGGAAATGTGAAAAAATGACGATTTTTTAAAAATTTTCCCAATTTTGGCGCTTTTAATAAATAAACACAATTTCTATCGGTCTATTTTTTCCGCCTAAATGAAGCACAACATGTGGCGAAAAAACAATGTCAGAATCGCTTGGATATGCAAAACCTTTCTGGTGTTTTTCCATGTTAAAGTGACACATGTCAGATTTGCAAAATTTGGCCTGGTCATTAAGGCGCAAACAGGCTTGGTCACTAAGGGGTTAAACAAGGTTGAAATAATAGAAGATTTCATTTTGTTGAGCGTTTTGGGAATTTCACCAAACCATCTCAATAATCCAGATCAGCCTGCTCAATAAATGCACGTTCCATCCCAGACTATCAATGCTTTCTTATTGCTCTTCTGCAATGCCAGTCCTTGGCACAGTCTCTTATAACTGATCTATTACAGTATATTGAGCTGTAAGGGATTATCTTGAGGTATAAACCCTGTAATGTTGGTCTCGGGGGGCATATTGCTGCATGTTCTGTACACGGGCTGTTACCGTACTGGGTGGAACTCATGTTTAACAGTATGTCCCTAAAGTGCCGGGAATCGATGGAATCTTGTTAAAGGTTATCTTAGACTGTCCAACTGAGTACATTTCGGACCAGGGCAGGATTAATAAATGGCCTAAGACCTTGAGCGGCCCAGTAAAGTCTATTGTGGAAAAGTATCTGTATGGTTGCGTCATATGGCGCTCGTACTGTGCGACTGACATTTCATAATAATTGTTGCTTGTCATGAGATCAGAGCTTCCGCATAGTGAAGTCTTGGAATTCTCTCTCTGCCAGGACACAGGATCATCCATCTCTCATCGCCCGGTGACCACCCCAGAGTTGTGAAGGTATTTGGGTGGGTCTGGCACTGGACATTTCACGCTACATTATGGAGCTCAGAGGGGACTGAGCAGCATGTAAAGTGTGGATCAAGGTTATATGAGGAGAAGGGCCCTCAAACTGCAGGCGGGCATGACCTACACCTTCACAGTCATCTCCCAGGCGTTTATATAGAGCCCCGGTCCAAGGAATGCAGATGTTCTGCTAACTACAGAGATGGAAGGGTTAATGCTGAGTTTCCAAGACACAATCTCCTGCCCAGCAAATCTAACAGCAAAAAAGCAGCACATGTGCAGGAAAGAGCCAAGACCCGGGGTCCCTGGTGGGCTCATAATGTGTGAGCTCACGCACACGACCAGGGAGGGAGTTGGCCTGTACTGCACTGTATATATGTGCCAACCTGTGCATGGACCTGGGTGCAGCTTCATTAACCCTTCCCTCATCGCTTTTTGGAAAACCGGGATACAGTAATAAAGTATTTACATTCTGGGAGGGGGGCAGAGAAGAAAAATGTTCCAGAAAGAACTTCAGTATGTTGTATTACTGCAGCAGGCATGAGGTTCAGGGATGTCTTCTTTTTTACCTGTCAGCAAATGTAGGAAAAGCTCCTTATATTGTAGGAGCTCAGCTAAGCTGTTCGGGGGTATTTGACAACTACCTTGCTGAATCCAATAACAACCAGCTGAATTGTGAGTGCAGCTCTGGAGTGTAATTTACGATCAGTGCAGGATAAGTCATGTATGTACACAGCAGAACAGTGAGTGCAGCTCTGCAGTATAATACAGGATGTAATTGTAAATCAGTACAGGATAGGTCATGTATGAACACAGTGACACCTCTGTTAATACTGATTAATATTTTACACGAATAGGGTGAAATGAATGACATTGGTTATCTTGAGACAATAGTACCTGTAGTAGGATATATTAAATGGCAAGTGAACGGTTAGTTGTTGAATTAGAAGCAGAAAAATGGGCAAGCGAAAGCATCTGATCAACTTTGGCTACAGTCAAATTGTGATGGCTAGGCAATTGGATCAGAGTATTTACAATATGGTAGGTCTTTGGGGGTTTTCCCAATATGTAGTAGTTAGTACCAATCAAAAGTGGTCCAAAGAATTACTATCATGGCCGTCCAAGGCTGATTAATGTGCCTGGAGAGTGAAGGCTAGCTCAGTGTCACAGAGGAGCTACGGCAGCACAAATTTGTTTAAAAAAAAGCTACGGCTGAGCTGTGATAGAAATGTGGCAGATGATACAGGGCATCACAGCTTGCTGAGTTTGGGGCTGCATAGCTGTATACCCATCACAATGCTCATGCTAACCCCAGTCCACCAACAAAACCTCCTACAATGGTCATGTGACCATCAGCACTGAACAATGCATGTAGGAATGGAACAAGGTGACTTGGTCTGAAAAATCAAATTTTCTTGTACATCATGTGAACAGTTGGGTAAATGTGCATTTCATACTTGGGTAAGAGATGGCCCCAGGATACACTATGGGAGGGAGGCAAGTCAGTGGACACAAGTGATGATTCTGGGCAACGTTCTGCTGGAAAACCTCGGATCCTGGCATCCATGTGGATGTTACTTTGACATGTACCACCTATCTAAACATTGTTGCAGACCATGTACACTCCTTCATGGTAGTTGTATTTCCTAATGGCAGTGGCCTCTTTCAGCAGGATAATGCACCCTGTTGAGTGTGTGTGTGTGGGGAGAAGTCTGGACACCTTTGATTTAGAAAATGTCTATGATCATAGCCAAGGTCTAACATATCACTGTGCTATCAGTTTCCTTTGGCTAATGACATACCGCTCACTTCTGTATAATTGTGCATGCTTATATGTTTTTATTGATAATTGTCCACCTATAGTTTAATAATTAGTATTAAAAGTTATGTTTTATGTAATCTACACCACCATTCCTGTTCCGTTTCTGATTTTGGTAGTTATTTATCTTTATCCTTTTAGTTGGGGCCGACTATTGGAGACTATATGGATCAGCCCTCATTATGCGGTTTAGTTTGATCATTTGCACGTGGATGTTGGCTTTGATAGCATAAAGTCAGCTTGTTCTTTGGCGTCCACGTCTTCTTTTGCCGCTGACCACGCCAATCATGATCAGTTTCTAATCGATTAGCTCACATCATCTGGCCGACGTATCAGAGTTTTTATTTCAAAATGTTGCCCTCTAATGAAAACTTTGCTTTGATGCGGTGTAGGACTGTTTTATTCATGATCTTGGCGGTCTAAGGATTTGCAGGAGTTTCCTCCAGCCCCAAAGTTCGAAGGCATCAATCTTTCCCCGGTCCGTTTCCCTCAGGGTCCAACTTTCGCAGCTGTAAATTGTGATTAGGAAGATGATTGTGTTGACTTTCCAAAACTTCGTTGCAATGCTTATGTCTACGTTTTTTTAGATCTTACCCATACTTAACATTGTGCTGCGAGCTAGCACGATTCTTTGTTTTATTTTGTCTTGATTCTCCATTGTGGTCAATTTTCGATCCGAGGAAGATGAAGTCTTGAACTGATTTATTAGTTACTAGTGAGATATAGATTTATCTCTCTAATGGCCTGAAAATAGAAATAAACGATATTTACAACAAATAAATCATAAAACTATTTTTATTAAAAATTCACGTATGAACCATGACTTCCCTCTCAGTACGTACAGTGGAGGGAGCGCAGCTCTGTGCAGCAGCTACATGACATGGACGGTAATAGTAATAGATCTGTACAGATTCAGCACTATTGGATGAAATGGCCTCAGGGATTACTGCTCTTGTGTGAAGTGACAGGTACAGTATCTACAGCTTATAAATCTTCACTTGTTTCTGGTTTCATTGGTCGCCATCAGTCATCTTCACATTTACTGTGTATATTTCAGCCTCCTAATAGTTGCCATGGAATACGAAGATGAGTAAATCTCTAAGACCACTAGTTTCTTCCGTGAATCATTTATACAGTCCCATGGATTCTTCTTGTTTCTTTCTTCTTATTTCTGGATGGGTGAACTGGAAAAGGCGATGAAATGAGACAATTTTATGTGGATAAATGTGGGACCAGGACCTGAGGACGTACTATATTGGCAAATGGAGTCAGGTATCAGGGAATTTCCATGAATGTAAGGAAGCAGCTGGAAAACTCCAACGAAAATGAGAAGCGGCAATGCTCATGAGGCAGCAGCGTTCCAGAATTATATAATGAGAAGCTGTGATTCCAACTGCACAATGAATGACACAGTGAACCAAAACCAGGAACAAAGCACAGAGGACCATAGAAATGGTGGCCTGAGACCAAAAAACCAAATCTATCACACAGGTCACACAATGTCAGACAGGTGAAAATGACCCCGAACTGATTGGATCCATTGACAGATTCATCCTTACCTGTATAAAATTCAAACAAAAATGTAGGAATTCGAGCAGGAACTTAACTTGATTCATTCAAAACCACCAACAGATCACAACGTGTCAGATGCCTTCACACTGGTGTCAATGTATCAACCACGTCCACCGCTGATTCTCCAAAGTTCCATAAGGTTTGTTACATTTGAATGTTAGAAATCATTTAATTTCCGGCTCCCCTCCTTTATTCTCTCCTGTCTTATTTACATTAATTGGCAGGAACATTTTTAGGAATTTTTAAAGCCGTAACCCTCCCAAACCTGAGCAGGAGCCTCATGCACAGCAATGGTTTTATCATTATTTATTACATGGATTATTAATTGGATGCAAATACTGGAGCAGAATGAATTTCCTGCAGGTCCTAAGGCCCTGCAGAATGCAAGGATGATTTACGACCCTACAGTATCAGTTTACAAGGATTTAACTATGGAAGTTCTGGCAGGAGAAACCAAGGGCTGAATGTGGAAAAACAACTCTAATATTGAAGCATCCATCCGGAGAGCGAAGCAGAGGCTTCATCACTGTCCCGACACCACATATATAGCACACAGGACGACAAAACTCATATTGTACATACACCATAGGTGCACACGCTATATACCATAGGTGTACACGTAGTATACCATAATGGCACTCGCAGTATACCATAATGGCACTCGCAGTATACCATAGTGGTACACGCAGCATACCATAGGTGCTTACGTAGCATACCATAGGTGCCCACGCAGTATACCATAGGTGCCCACGCAGTATACCATGGGTGCACACGCAGTATACTATAGGTGCACATACAGTGTACCATAGGTGCACAGGCAGTATACCATAGTAGCATATGCAGTATACCATAGTGGCATACGCAGCATACGATAGGTGCCCATGCAGCATACCTTAGGTGCCCACGCAGTATACCATAGGTGCACATGCAGTGGATGTTTCACTTCAAATCTGTTGAGAATTTGCAGCAAAATCTGCATGTATAACATGATACAATAAAGGAGATGAAATCCACTGTGAAAATCAACAGTAGAAATAGATCTGCCACAGGTCAGTTTCCACGCAGAAAAAAACCTGCACCCCGTAGTTTTTCAAATTTCATACATGTGGTCATCGTTATAATTCACTGCGGATTTTCCATGTGCAAATCCACAGGGAAAAACTTTAGCATTTTGTGGTACATGTGCGTTAACCCTAAGGGCTCCTTCACACGGGCATATTTAAATTTACGTGAGCAGTACGCAAAGAATAGAACCCATTGTTTTCATTGGGTTTTTTCACACTTCTCTATTTTGCGTGCACATTTCAGTTGCGTAAAAAAAAATGCAATATGCTCTACTTTTCTGCGCATTTGTGCACTAAAAGACCCCAAAGAAGTTAGTAGGGGATGAGCAATATGCCAGGAGATGTGTAATATACTGCGTTGGGGTTTAAACAGATGCACTTGATTTTGTCCCGTTATGCAACCAAGATTATCACAGCTGCATCACGGAATGAAACAAAACCGTTGATTTTAATTGTTTTGTTTTCGCTAGCAGTATTCTTGCCTGTTAATAGTACCTGCGAGAAAAGATAGGGCAAGACCGAAATTCTCGCTTTTCTATTCAAACTTGTGCACTATAGCGCCAAGTTTGAATACTCCGAGAAAAAAAAACTGTTCATGCGCAACCGCGCCCGTGTGAAGATACCCTAACTCCGCTGGAAGAAGAACACATCTGGAGCTCATTAGGTGAATTAGCCATTTGAAGCCATATGTCTTTGCTTGCTGCGCACAAATGAACATGCCCTATGGCGGAAAAAGTACAGTAAATGCAGCGCAAAAAAGCATAGTTCGTTCCACAAATACACAGTGCTCAGGGCGACTTCACACGAGCAAATGCACAAAAGCGATCGCCTCAGCACAACGTATTTGCACATGAACGAGGTTGATTTACGCACGGCTCTGCATACTTTTGCGCATGCAGGGCCAGTTCAAATGTCCGCTACAAACTCTTCCATGAATTGAAAGGCTGTTTAGCCTAATGAGGTCCAGATGTGTTCTTTTCCCAGCAGTTTTTCACGCATCCCCTTGTGTTTTTGCGCACCTCCCATAGGGCCTTTACTGCTCAATATGCAGAAAGATAGAGCAGGACCTATTTTTTTCCATGCGTTCAAAATGCGTGTGCAAAACACGCTCATGAGAACGAATCTATTGACATCAATGGGTTCTATTCTCTTTGTTTTGCGTGTGTATATATATCCATGGCAGCCTCGAGGTTGTACTGCAAATTATAATGCAGTTCTGCATGCAGATTTATCCCGATTCCATGGGGCCAATCTGTAAGTGGCGCCAAATGTGGTTTCCAAGCAGCAACTATGCCCAGAATGGACGTCCGTTCTTTTAGAATCCACGTGGGTGAAAGTCCTTACTGTGTGAACTACGGCACGGATTTTCATAGCATTTGGTAGAATGCTAAAATGATGCAGATTTCACAACCCATTTGGGCGTGTAATTCGTACCCAAATCCGCAACGAAATTCTGCCTTGTGAAATATGTTCTTCTGAATCAGATCTGACGCAGTGCTCTTCTCAATGAATCCACAGCAGATTCCTGCCGCCGATGTGCCAAAGATACATTAAGGATTGTCGCCATTGTCGTGCCCCAGTCCGTTTATTTTCCGTGTGGAATCCACGACGAATAAGTGACATTATTTCTTTCTGTGCCATGGCTAAAAATCTGCGCTGAAAATGTTAGACTATGCGAATTGATTTGCGGAAAGCCCTGTCACTGAGGTGGATCGTCATTGGATTTGATACAGATTTCGTTATGGACTTTTCGCTGAAACCTCTGTCAAATCTGGAATGTCTGAACAAAACCCATATAGTAATCATCATTCCCAGGAACGAGCGGCGCGCAGAAGTGTAATGGAAGCTCTACCACTTTCTGATGTACTTTCCTCATCATTTCCTAGATCACTGCTTGCTGTCTGTGAATCTACAGTAACAGCATTGTTTGGGTCCAAAGGCTGGACATAAACCCTCCGCTCACATGGTTTAAGTTTTGTTATATTAGATTTCCAGTCTTTGAATGTCGACAAGAATGCAGATATTCACTGAAAGCAAAGAGAGATCATGGAAACAGTGAAGGAAACCTTCCATTCGGTTTCCTGGTTATACAACAGAGCCTGATTGTACAGGATGGGCCATGGAACAATGGCCACCACACTCTTATGAAAGCTGAAACTCTCTGTTGCCCATAGCAACAAATCACAGCGCAGCTTCAGCAGTAGAAGAGTTGTAAACAGACACTGTGACCCCTGACCTGTTCGCAGCTTGGACACTGGGAGGAGAGGTCAGGGGTCACAGCAGCGACCAGACAGTAGCTAGACAGAGGGACTGACATACTGGATGGTGCAGGGTTGCTGCCTGGCCATAGGTTCAGGGTGGGTAGAGCAGAAGGAGCGGGCCCTGCTACTATTGGGGCCACTTCTTTGGGCACTACTGCTGCGAGCACTGTTATTGTCAGAGACACCACTGGGGCGATTATGGGGGGGCACTAATATTATTGCAGTCACTACTGGGGGTACTGTTACTATTAGGGCCACTACTGGGGGTACTGGTACTCTTGGGGGCACTACTACTGGGGGTTCTGTTACTATAGGGGCCACTTCTAGGACCAATACTTCTACTGCAGGCACTGTTGCTATTGGAGATACTACTGGGGACACTAATACAACTGAGGCTACTACTGAGGGCAGTGTTACTATAGGGGCCACTACTAGGTGTACTGTTACTACTGGGGCCACTGGCGTAACTATAGGGGTGCAGGGGATGTGGTTGCACCCAGGCCCAGGAGCCTTAGGGGTCCCATAAGGCCTCTCTTCTCCATGTAGGGAGCCCAGTACTATGAATAAAGCATTATAGTTGGGAGCCCTGTTACAGGTTTTGCATTGGGGCCCAGGAGCTTCAATTTACGCCTCTGACTGGGGCCACTACTAAGGGTACTGATACTACTGGGGGTTCTTTTACTATAGGGAACACTTCTAGGAGCAATACTACTACTGCAGGCACTGTTACTATCAGACATACTACTGGGGCCACTACTGAGGGCAGTGTTACGATTGCGGCACTACTGGGGGTACTGTTACTGTTTGGGCCACTTCTGGGGCACTATTACTACTTGGAGTTCTTTTACTATACAGGCCATTTCTAGAAGCAATACTACTACTGCCCGCACTGTTACGATCGGAAATATACTGGAGGCACTATTATTACTGAGGGCAGTGTTGCTATTGAGGCCACTACTAGGATTACTGTTACTATTGGGGCCACTTCTGAGACACTACTACTACTGGGGGTTCTGTTACTATAGAGGACACTTCTAGGAGCAATACTACTACTGCAGACACTGTTACTATTGGAGATATTACTGAAGCCAATACTATTGGGGCCACTACTGGGGGTACAGTTACTATTGTGGACACAATTACTGGTTGCAGCCACTAAAATAACGGAGCTAAGGTCATACGTCGTGCTGTATTTTTTTGTGACGAAGGTGGCAACCCAAGGCCCACCCTGTACAATAGAAGAGACAAAATATTACTGGATTTGCCTTTTGTGTGCGGCATTGCTGTACAGCACGGCATTCGCTGCAGCGCTGTCAGGAGTGGGGCCTACGGTTTATAGACATCAACAATGTAATTCTGTAATCTCTCGCTTTAATCTTTCAGAAAATGGAATTTTCACAGTTGTCTTCTAAAAGTCTGATGGCTGGGGGTATTGAATTATCAATACCAATATTTGGGGTGTCCAGCACCCCATTGTCAGCAGAGAAGTGACTGCGCACACACAGTTAGTCTCCATTAAAGTGACCCCAAATCAACCTGAGGTGATTAGAGATGAGCGAGCACCAAAATGCTCGGGTGCTCGTTACTCGAGACAAATTTTTCGCGATGCTCGAGGGTTCGTTTCGAGTAACGAACCCCATTGAAGTCAATGGGCGACCCGAGCATTTTTGTATTTCGCCGATGCTCGCTAAGGTTTTCATTTGTGAAAATCTGGGCAATTCAAGAAAGTGATGGGAACGACACAGCAACGGATAGGGCAGGCGAGGGGCTACATGTTGGGCTGCATCTCAAGTTCACAGGTCCCACTATTAAGCCACAATATCGGCAAGAGTGGGCCCCCCCCCCCCCTCCCAACAACTTTTACTTCTGAAAAGCCCTCATTAGCATGGCATACCTTAGCTAAGCACCACACTAGCTACAACAAAGCACAATCACTGCCTGCATGACACTCCGCTGCCACTTCTCCTGGGTTACATGCTGCCCAACCTCCCCCCCCCCCCCCCGCACGACAGTGTCCACAGCGTACACCAAACTGTCCCTGCCCAGCCTTCAGCTGCCCTCATGCCACGCCACCCTCATGTCTATTTATAAGTGCGTCTGCCAGAGGAAAAGCAGGCACACACTGCAGAGGGTTGGCATGGCTAGGCAGCGACCCCCCCAGAAAAGGGGCGGGCCAATAGTCCACAATGCTGTACAGAAGCAATGAGAAATCCAATCCTGTGCCACCTCCATCTGGAGCTGCACACGTGGGCATAGCAATGGGGAACCTATGTGCCACACACTATTCATTCTGTCAAGGTGTCTGCATGGCCCAGTCAGACCGCGGTTTTTTATAAATAGTCACAGGCAGGTAAAACTCCGCAATGGGAATTCCGTGTGCACCCACAGCATGGGTGGCTCCCTGGAACCCACCGGCGGTACATAAAAATATCCCATTGCATTGCCCATCACAGCTGAGGTAATGTCGTGGTTAATGCAGGTGGGCTTCGGCCCACACTGCATGCCCCAGTCAGACTGGGGTTCTTTACAAGTGGACAGATGTAGTAACAACTCCCTGTGGACCCACAGCATGGGTGGGTGCCAGGAAGCCACCGGCGGTACATAAATAAATCCCATTGCATTGCCCATCACAGCTGAGGTAATGTCGTGGTTAACGCAGGTGGGCTTCGGCCCACACTGCATGCCCCAGTAAGACTGGGGTTCTTTAGAAGTGGAAACAGATGCATTTAAAACTCCCTGTGGACCCACAGCATGGGTGGGTGCCAGGAAGCCACCGGCGGTACATAAATAAATCCTATTGCATTGCCCATCACAGCTGAGGTAATGTCGTGCTTAATAAAGGTGGGCTTCGGCCCACACTGCATGCCCCAGTCTGACTGGGGTTCTTTACAAGTGGACAGATGTAGGTTAAACTCCGTGTGCACCTACAGCATGGGTGGCTCCCTGGAACCCACCGGTGGTACATAAAAAAATCCCATTGCATTGCCCATCACAGCTGAGGTAATGTCGTGGTTAATGCAGGTGGGCTTCGGCCCACACTGCATGCCCCAGTCAGACTGGGGTTCTTTACAAGTGGACAGATGTAGTAACAACTCCCTGTGGACCCACAGCATGGGTGGGTGCCAGGAAGCCACCGGCGATGCATAAATAAATCCCATTGCATTGCCCATCACGGCTAAGGTAATGTCGTGGTTAACGCAGGTGGGCTTCGGCCCACACTGCATGCCCCAGTCAGACTGGGGTTCTTTACAAGTGGACAGATGTAGGTTAAACTCCGTGTGCACCTACAGCATGGGTGGCTCCCTGGAACCCACCGGCGGTACATAAATATATCTCATTGCAGTGCCCTACTCAGCAGAGCTAACGTCAGATACAATACAGGTGGGCTTCGGCCCACACTGCATGCCCCAGTCAGACTGGTAATATGTACCTTAACAGTAACCTCGTTGGTGGTAATGTGGTGGTGACTGCGGACCTAGTAGCGCGGTTTTATGTAGTTGGTTTTCGGAATGTGGCCAGGATTAAGTGGGCCGTGGCGGTGGGATGGTGGTGGTGCTCTCTTGTTGTGTCGTTAAAGGTGAAATTCTTGGACTGCCACCAGACGGACCAATGCAAAGGTATTTGCCAAGAATGTTTTCATTGTTGGAGGAGGAGGGGGATGTTTTGGAGGCACTATGTGTCCTCTACACGTGCCCGTGGTTATATGCACCTTAACAGTAACAGCGTTGGTAGGAAATGGCCTCGCCGCCATCATGTCTTTGTGAAGCCTCTGTTTCCACACCCCAGTGACATACCATTAGCAGCGGTATAGGCAGAGCCCAGAATTATTAACATTTCAGCGGTAGCATTAGGGACAGGCCCCACTAACATATCACTAGCAGCAGTATAGGGGGAGCGCAGTCTTAGTTCCATTTCAGTAATAGTAGCACTCAAGACAGGCCCCAGTAACATTCCCATTGCAGCAGTTTAGGGAGATAACAGTCTCTTTCACATTTCAGTAGCTGCAGTATAGACAAGGCCCCAGTTACATTTATGTAGCTAAAGTGTAGGCCAACCCCACACACCTTTCTGTACCATGAGTGCAGGCGAAGAACATAGAAATTACTATGATTACACTGTAGGTGAGGGCCCAAAAAAATTGGTGTACCAACAGTACTAATGTACCTCAGAAAAAATTGGCCATGCCCAACCAAGATGGCAGGTGAAACCCATTAATCGCTTTGGTTAATGTGGCTTAAGTGGTAAAACTAGGCCTGGAGGCAGCCCAGTTTAACGAAAAATTGTTTCAAGTTAAAGTTTCAACGCTTTTAAGAGCATTGAAACGTATAAAAATGGTTTAGAAAAATTATATGAGTGAGCCTTGTGGCCCTAAGAAAAATTGCCCGTTCGGCGTG
This sequence comes from Eleutherodactylus coqui, assembly GCF_035609145.1. Lineage (NCBI taxonomy): Eukaryota > Metazoa > Chordata > Amphibia > Anura > Eleutherodactylidae > Eleutherodactylus > Eleutherodactylus coqui. The sequence continues at coordinate 77,421,309 of NC_089842.1, read as the reverse complement.
ATTACGTGAGGTTTCAGGAGGAGGAGCAGGAGGAGGAGGAGGAATATTATACACAGATTGATGAAGCAGAAATGTCCCCGTTTTGGATGGTGATTGAGAACGATGCTTCCATCCGTGGGTGCAGCCTACGTATTGCTTAGGTATCGCTGCTGTCCGCTGGTGGAGAAGAGAAGTCTGGGGAAATCCAGGCTTTGTTCATCTTGATGAGTGTAAGCCTGTCGGCACTGTCGGTTGACAGGCGTGTACGCTTATCTGTGATGATTCCCCCAGCCGCACTAAACACCCTCTCTGACAAGACGCTAGCCGCAGGACAAGCAAGCACCTCCAGGGCATACAGCACGAGTTCAGGCCACGTGTCCAGCTTCGACACCCAGTAGTTGTAGGGGGCAGAGGTGTCACGGAGGACGGTCGTGCGATCGGCTACGTACTCCCTCACCATTCTTTTACAGTGCTCCCGCCGACTCAGCCTTGACTGGGGAGCGGTGACACAGTCTTGCTGGGGAGCCATAAAGCTGTCCAGGGCCTTAAAGAGTGTTGCACTGCCTGTGCTGTACATGCTGCTCGATCTCCGCACTTCCCCTGCTACCTGGCCCTCGGAACTGCGCCTTCTGCCACTAGCGCTGTCGGATGGGAATTTTACCATCAGCTTGTCCGCCAGGGTCCTGTGGTATAGCAACACTCTCGAACCCCTTTCCTCTTCGGGAATGAGAGTGGAAAGGTTCTCCTTATAACGTGGGTCGAGCAGTGTGTACACCCAGTAATCCGTAGTGGCCAGAATACATGCAACGCGAGGGTCACGAGAAAGGCATCCTAACATGAAGTCAGCCATGTGTGCCAGGGTACCTGTACGCAACACATGGCTGTCTTCACTAGGAAGATCACTTTCAGGATCCTCCTCCTCCTCCTCAGGCCATACACGCTGAAAGGATGACAGGCAAGCAGCATGGGTACCGTCAGCAGTGGGCCAAGCTGTCTCTTCACCCTCCTCCTCATCCTCCTCCCCCTCCTCCTCCTTCTCCTCAACGTGCTGAGATATAGACAGGAGGGTGCTCTGACTATCCAGCAACATACTGTCTTCCCCCGCCTCCGTTTCCGAGTGCAAAGCATCTGCCTTTATGCTTTGCAGGGAACTTCTTAAGAGGCATAGCAGAGGAATGGTGACGCTAATGATTGCAGCATCGCCGCTCACCACCTGGGTAGACTCCTCAAACTTTCCAAGGACCTGGCAGATGTCTGCCAACCAGGCCCACTCTTCTGAAAATAATTGAAGAAGCTGACTCCCACTGCGCCGCCCATGTTGGAGTTGGTATTCCACTATAGCTCTACGCTGCTCATAGAGCCTGGCCAACATGTGGAGCATAGAGTTCCACCGTGTGGGCACGTCGCACAGCAGTCGGTGCACTCGCAGATTAAACCGATGTTGCAGGGTGCGTAGGGTGGCAGCGTCCGTGTGGGACTTGCGGAAATGTGCGCAGAGCCGGCGCACCTTTACAAGCAGGTCTGACAAGCGTGGGTAGCTTTTCAGAAAGTGCTGAACCACCAAATTAAAGACGTGGGCCAGGCATGGCACGTGCGTGAGGCTGCCGAGCTGCAGAGCCGCCACCAGGTTACGCCCGTTGTCACACACGACCATGCCCGGTTGGAGGCTCAGCGGCGCAAGCCAACGGTCGATCTGCTCTGTTAGACCCCGCAGCAGTTCGTGGGCCGTGTGCCTCTTATCTCCTAAGCTGAGTAGTTTCAGCACGGCCTGCTGACGCTTGCCCACCGCTGTGCTGCCACGCCGCGCGACACCGACTGCTGGCGACGTCCTGCTGCTGCTGACACATCTAGATTGCGAGACAGAGGTTGCGGAGGAGGAGGAGGAGGAGGAGGAGGAGCGTGGTTTAGTGGAGGAAGCATACACCGCCGAAGATACCACCACCGAGCTGGGGCCCGCAATTCTGGGGGTGGGTAGGACGTGAGCGGTCCCAGGCTCTGACTCTGTCCCAGCCTCCACTAAATTCACCCAATGTGCCGTCAGGGAGATGTAGTGGCCCTGCCCGCCTGTGCTTGTCCACGTGTCCGTTGTTAAGTGGACCTTGCCACTAACCGCATTGGTGAGGGCGCGTACAATGTTGCGGGAGACGTGGTCGTGCAGGGCTGGGATGGCACATCGGGAAAAGTAGTGGCGACTGGGAACTGAGTAGCGCGGGGCCGCCGCCGCCATCATACTTTTGAAGGACTCCGTTTCCACAACCCTATACGGCAGCATCTCAAGGCTGATAAATTTCGCTATGTGGACGGTTAACGCTTGAGCGTGCGGGCGCGTGGCGGTGTACTTGCGCTTGCGCTCAAAGACTTGCGCTAGCGACGGCTGGACGGTGCGGTGCGAGACATTGCTGGATGGGGCCGAGGACAGCGGAGGTGAGGGTGTGGGTGCAGGCCAGGAGACGGTAGTGTCTGTGTCCTCAGAGGGGGGTTGGATCTCAGTGGCAGGTTGGGGCACAGGGGGAGAGGCAGCGGTGCAAACCGGAGGCGGTGAACGGCCTTCGTCCCACCTTGTGGGGTGCTTGGCCATCATATGTCTGCGCATGCTGGTGGTGGTGAGGCTGTTGGTGGTGGCTCCGCGGCTGATCTTGGCGCGACAAAGGTTGCACACCACTGTTCGTCGGTCGTCAGGCGTCTCTGTGAAAAACTGCCAGACCTTAGAGCACCTCGGCCTCTGCAGGGTGGCATGGCGCGAGGGTGCGCTTTGGGAAACAGTTGGTGGATTATTCGGTCTGGCCCTGCCTCTACCCCTGGACACCACACTGCCTCTTGCAACCTGCCCTGCTGCTGCCCTTGCCTCCCCCTCTGAAGACCTGTCCTGAGTAGGCGTTGCAAACCAGGTGGGGTCAGTCACCTCATCGTCCTGCTGCTCTTCCTCCGAATCCTCTGTGCGCTCCTCCCTCGGACTTACTGCCCTTACTACTACCTCACCGATAGACAACTGTGTCTCATCGTCATCGTCCTCCTCACCCACTGAAAGGTCTTGAGACAGTTGCCGGAAGTCCCCAGCCTCATCCCCCGGACCCCGGGAACTTTCCAATGGTTGGGCATCAGTGACGATAAACTCCTCTGGTGGGAGAGGAACCACTGCTGCCCAATCTGAGCAGGGGCCCGAGAACAGTTCCTGGGAGTCTTCCCGCTCCTGAGCATGTGTCATTGTAGTGGAGTGAGGAGGCTGGGAGGAAGGAGGAGCAGCAGCCAGAGGATTCGGATTTGCAGCACTGGACGGCGCAGAACTGTGGGTGGATGATAGGTTGCTCGAAGCACTTTCTGCCATCCACGACAGGACCTGCTCACACTGCTCACTTTCTAATAAAGGTCTCCCGCGTGGACCCATTAATTGTGCGATGAATGTGGGGACGCCAGAAACGTGCCTCTCTCCTAATCGCGCAGCAGTCGGCTGCGATACACCTGGATCAGGAGCTCGGCCTGTGCCCACACCCTCACTTGGGCCTACGCGTCCTCGGCCGCGTCCACGTCCTCTAGGCCTACCCCTACCCCTCAGCATGCTGTATTACCAGTGATTTGATTTCCCAGCCAGGAAAGAAATTGGCGCAAGCCTGCAGGCCAAATAGAATTTTTGCCCTTTTTTTAAAAAGGAAAGGCCCACTGACTATATTCAATCAATAATGTGTTGTGGCCCTGCTGTGTGTCACAGAACTGCAGTGCTATTAACTGCAGCAGAGCGGTGATTTCCCAGCCAGGAAATAAATTGGCGCAAGCCTGCTGTTAAACTTAGCTGGCTGCGTATGATTTTTTTTACCTTCTTCAACCAGCACACACGTACCCAGAACGCTGAGGACTGTCAGAGGCAGGCCAAATAGAATTTTTTGGCCCTTTTTTTTAAAAGGAAAGGCCCACTGACTATATTCAATCAATAATGTTTTGTGGCCCTGCTGTGTGTCACAGAACTGCAGTGTTATTAACTGCAGCAGAGCAGTGATTTCCCAGCCAGGAAATAAATTGGCGCAAGCCTGCAGGCCAAATAGAATTTTTGCCCTTTTTTTTTAAAGGAAAGGCCCACTGCGTATATTCAATCAATAAAATATGTCTTCTGGCCCTGCCTACACAATTCTGTCTCTGGAGTATTACTGCAGGGCGCAATGCTCTGCACGGCCGATTTGGAGAAAAAAAAATGTGCAACACTGCTAACAGCAGCCTCCACAGTACTGCACACTGTTAGATGTGGCCCTAATAAGGACCATTGGGGTTCTTGAAGCCTACACTAACTCCTAACACTCTCCCTGCCTAACCACCACTTCTGTCCCTGGAGTATTACTGCAGGGCGCAATGCTCTGCACGGCCGATTTGGAAAAAAAAAAAATGTGCAACACTGCTAACAGCAGCCTCCACACTACTGCACACTGTTAGATGTGGCCCTAAGAAGGACCGTTGGGGTTCTTGAAGCCTACACTAACTCCTAACGCTCTCCCTACAGCAGCTCCAACACTATAGCACTGTCCCTCAGCTATCTCGCAAGGCATCTGAGGCGAGCCGCGGGAGGGGCCGACTTTTATACTCGGGTGACATCTGATCTCCCCAGCCACTCACAGCAGGGGGGTGGTATAGGGCTTGAACGTCACAGGGGGGAGTTGTAATGCCTTCCCTGTCTTTCAATTGGCCAGAAAAGCGCGCTAACGTCTCAGAGAGGAAACTGAAAGTAACCCGAACATCGCGTGGTGCTCGTTACGAGTAACGAGCATCCCGAACACCCTAATATTCGCCCGAGCATCAAGCTCGGACGAGTACGTTCGCTCATCTCTAGAGGTGATTATATAAAGGACTATGATAGGAAACACCTTCATGAGTGGACCCTAAATACAAGATGTTGACAGTGGGGGTGACGTTATCAGTAGAAACACCCTGCACAGCTTTATAATTGAACTATTTAGAGCTGAGATAAGAATGTGAATGACGAGGAGCTGAGACATTTCCACGAATAAGAATTGTCCAAGTGTAATGAAAGACGAAGCAGAACGTCTCGTATTACGAGGAGATTAATGAAGAATGTTCGCTTGCTCATTGAGCATCTCCTTGGCTAAAATGTTCTGATTTATTAACCTCATATGATTGTCTCTATGAATCCGCCAATGAAAAGCATAAGCGCACTGCTCAAGTTAATGCTGCTTAAGGTGTAGGTAAGCTTATTGACAACCTCTATTGGCACAGGACAGAAAGTTACACTGTTGCATTTACCTCCCAGAGGATTGTCTAGACTCGATACAATTGTAACAAACCTGCAGCTAGGAGACAGTTTAGGTCAGGACAAGTTTTTAGCCTTCGAAGGTAAAGAAGAATATTCATAGTCAGTGACAGCAAGCAGAGTTCTTAAAATGGTGAGAAATTCAAACACATAGTCTGTCCGTCTCCACCAAGAACACTCGGATATTTCAAGGTCAATGTTAGAGTTTCTTCCTACCCAGAGACGTCCCTGGGAATCCTCTTCTCCAGCCTGAACAATGGGATCTTTCTTTATAGTCATTCTATATACTGTATAAGAATTTCCGCTGACCTCTCCCTAAGCCCCGCCGGTAACGCAATCCTCCTATAATTGGTTTACCATACAGTGAGATACAACATTATGGGTGGGAAGGGCCTGATAACACGGAACATGTGTAAGGGTTAACCGATCCCATTATTTACACTTCACAAGTGCGCAGGAAACGCCCTGGGGCTGCGCTTTCCCACGGACACATCTTGTACTGTAACAAATATGATGAATTTGAAGAGAGGCGCTGGGTCTCCTACGTCTCCTATCCCCTCCTCAGCCAAGATCCATGTCTGAGGAATCCAGCTGATCTGCCAAGTAAAAAGTCAATTTAAGCTTATAATAATGGTAGAAGGGGCCTAGTCTCCAAATAGGAGGAAGTAGCCCTCAAATCTACAGCCCGGACCCCTTACTGTGGACCGACATCATCTTTGGAATGGGGGTCAGGAGCAAACTAATGCTTCATTTACACTGGGACGACTGTGGGCTTAATAACTGTACGAGCGCTGACGTCACCATTAAGTTGAGCAGCGAGCACTTAGATGCAGCGAGAAGTCAGCGATCCAGTGATGATTTTTATGCTGGTTGAATGTAAATGATGTTTTGCATTTAAACGTAACGATTATCGCGCATTTTCGATTATTTGAACAGATTTTGCACAATATTCGTCCCCTGTCAATGACCCTTAAAGCTCCATTCAGAACTTGTCTTTTGCTCCGTCTGGGGGTACCAGCAGGGTGTCTATTTAAAAGCCCCAAAATGGCAATGTTAAACAGAACTTATCTCAGCCGTTATAAAAACTGCTGAAACGGAGACGAATAGCATTGTTTTTCAACAGGTTTCCATTCATCTCCGGCATTCTGTGCTAGGACGAAAAACGCATGCTTTTCTTTCCAGCACAGAATGCTAGAAATGAAAAGGAACCTGTGGAAAACCAGCAGTTTTCAAGAATGGCTGAGATAGGTCCCATCCAGCGGTGCACTTTTCAGGATTTTAAGCGACACTTTAACAGGACCCTTGGAGCAAAAAATGAGATCTGAATGGAGCTTAAGGCCCCCTGTCCATGAACGTGTATTTGCCGGCGGTAAACCACCGACGCATCACGCAGGCCAGCTCTTTCCATAGCATTGCTATAGAAAGCACCGGCCCCTGTCCACGAGCAGATTGCGATTCTCCGCTTGCGGCGGGCAATTCGCAGCATTCTGTGAATTGCCCCGATACTCCGCGGCCAGCCTATCTATCAGATACGGCTGACCAGCGGAGATTTGGCGGCGGCTGCCACGGTGGAGATCTACTGCAGGACTTCGCAACGCCTGTGGACAGCCGGCCTTAATGATTGGACAGTGCAAAGATATCAGTAACTAAGAGGACCTATACAAGGGGCTGCTGATAAGTTTTTGGCTTTACCCAGAAAGAAATGAGATAGATGGAACTTTACATTTATTCCACATACTCTCCACTGATATCAACACACTTCTTACATCGGTATTCCAAGTTCTGTAAGCCTTGCAAAAAGGAGGATTTCGGTTGTGCCTCAAACCAGTTATCCGTAGCAGCCATGGCATCAGAAATGGTGTGAAATTTGGTACCCTTGAGGTGTTTCTTCAGGTTTGGAAACAGATGATAGTTGTAGGGAGCTAGATCTGGTGAATAAGGTGGGTGGTCAACCAGCTGGAAGCCTAGCTCCACCAGTTTTTCCGTGGTCGCTTGTGCAGTGTGAGCGGAGGCATTGTCTTGCAGGAACAAGATTCCTTTGGACAGCTTGCTGTGCCTTTTGGCCTTCAGAGCTGCCTTCAATTGGTCCAAAAGTTCAATGTAATACCTTGCACTGATGGTGGAACCATTTTGAAGGTAGTCCACTAGCAGCATGCCCTCCTTATCCCAGAACACAGACGCCATCATCTTAGTGGCTGATTTTTGCACCCTGAACTTCTTTGGGTGAGGAGAACCACTGTGCCTCCACTCTTGACTGCTTCTTGGTTTCAGGGTCATACAAATTAATCCAGGTCTCATCCATAGTGAACAGCCAATCATGGAAGTTCTTATCAGTCCGGAAACGCTGACAAATGGACCGGGAGGTTTTCATTTGCATGCTTTTCTGGTCTGCTGTCAAACATTTGGGGACCCACTTTGCAGATCGCTTCTTCATGTTCAGATGTTCATGGATAATGACACAAACACGTTCATGAGAAATCCCCATGATGTCTGCTATTCCTTTAGCTACAATTGGCCGATTCTCCACTATGAGGTTGTGCACAACATCGACGATCTCCAGAACAACAACCTCTCTTGGTCGTCCAGGACGTTCCTCATCATTGGTGCTGAAGTGGCCCTTTTTAAATTTGGCAACCCAGTTCTTAACTGTAGAATATGAACGGTATTGATCTCCCAATGTCTGCGACATATCACTAGGAATATCCTTCCTGGACTTTCCTTGCAGAAACAAGAATTTTATCACTGCTCTGCCCTCATTTGCTGTGAATATCGCCTTAGACTCCGCCATTTTGTTTTCCCACGTGCCTAGATCACTGTTGCCATAAGCTACAAACACAAAATGTTGAAATCATATATTAGACACATAAGGCCTTCATGTAATGTAAAATTCATTACCATGGAAACAAAAAAAGAACACAAAGTCAAAGACTTATCAGCAGCCCCTTTGTATACACTCCAAAGACAGAACAACAAGCCCATCAGTGGATCCCCACCCGAGGCGGTCAGTGAAGCATATTATCTTACCTTTACTACCTGTATTGACTCTTAGCAGACTAATCAGTGCCTCAAATGTATGAAGAATCCTTGTGAGTCCAGTGAATTCTTAAGTAGACAAACTGGGGAGACTCCTAGACCAATATATTTGCAACAACCCAGAGGGGTGACCCTGGGCACCTGGCTAACGTGAAGAGCTGGGAGGGATAAGTGCTGTCTGGTATAACTTTACTGAAGGTAATAACTTGTATAACAGGTAATGCAGGTACAATTCACTGTAAGCAAAAACAGGCTATAGCTCCGAGGTAGGAAGGATACACAGAATGAATACGGCCCTACAGTCTACGTTATCTGTATATCAACAGTCCTGGATATTGGGAGCACTCCAGAGGAGGAAGTGGGTAGGGGTAACTCCACAGACACTCTGACAAACAATTATTCAAGAAGGCTTAGCCAATACACATCCCGCACAGCAGGCGCGTGGGTGTCACAATAGCATACCTCTGTGCGGTGATCCTAATTATGGATGTCCGCACAGGAAAAGCCTGTGGTGTGAACGGGTACCTGTTTTAGAACACAGTGCACTTTCTCTCTCTCTCTCTTTGTTGCAGGGATTCACTCCTCTCACATCCACACTCCAAGAGCTACGTGATGTCGATCTTTTTCCTCCATCTTCACCTACATGGAAGCTGAAGGTGCTTCCATGTGGCTCTGTGTTAGCACTCTCTAGAAACTCCTGAAGATGGACTCATTTCCCGCTCTCAAACACTCCCATTTATAACCTCACTGTACCACATGACAAGACAAACTGAAACATTTACATGCAAGCAGTGATTTTATTACTGTTAACCTCTCAAGCGCCGCAGCTGTGAAACACACACACTGGATATGACAGGACAAGCTTTGCACAGTGCATCTACAGAGGACAAAACATGTATGACATTTATGGAGGGGACCAGGATGGTGTTCTGGGCCACTACATATTTTTCCTGGGTCTGTAATGTTCTCAGGCCTGATAGTTGCTGCACTGTAATGTACGCTGCATTGCGTACGTAGTCTACTGTATGTTGCCTGATCTTCTTTCACACCTACTGTCTCCCCTCTCCAGGAGGGGACAATATTTTAAGGATATTGTTAGTTCACCATGCCCCAGTTAATGGGCAATTCACCAGGCTTCAAAAGAAGACCAAGGAATCTTAATCCCTGAGTCGCCTACTTCTGTGAAGTCCTCCAATATGCTACATCCCCACTGATTTACCTCCCTGTCTGGCTAAGTTTTAATTGTAGTTCTAGAATTCTATTCATGAAGTAGAAAGCCTAGATATATACATCTATATGTTCCTTTCAAATAGAGCAGTGCTGTACAGCATAGAATTGTGTAAGGACACAATGACTCTAAATGATAGGATGATTCACGATTAGAGATGAGCGAGCGTACTCGGATAAGCACTACTCGCTCGAGTAATTGGCTTTATCCGAGTATCGCTGTGCTCGGGTCTAAAGATTCGGTTGCCGCTGCGGCTGACAGGTGAGTCGCAGCGGGGAGCAGGGGAGAGCGGGCGGGAGAGAGGGAGAGAAAGATCTTACCTCCGTTCCTCCCCGCTCTCCCCTGCAGCTCCCCGCTCCGTGCCGGCACCCGAATCTTTAGACCCGAGCACAGCGATACTCGGATAAAGCCAATTACTCGAGCGAGTAGTGCTTATCCGAGTACGCTCGCTCATCTCTATTCACGATACATAATAATCCCAAAATTGTCACTACGGTAGTAACAATGGTGGCTTGAATCTTTTGGTGACTGGGATCTGTGGGTCCTTGGAAATTGGGAATCTGATCTATGCGGTCTCATGGGTGCGACAACTTGCTCCAACCTTCATAAGACTCCCCATCCATCCAGGGAGCTGCTACACACACAACCTATACAGAGCCGAGACTCCAGCCGCCACTGAGCATTGTAATGATGTTCCACACTACAGAACATTCAGCGGTTCAGCAAATCTTCATTACTGGAAAGTTTATTGTATACACAGAGGACACACTAACAACAGAGGACAAGATGGGCGCACATTAATTTTAAACTATCTATAAAAGCAGGACACATATAGAATTAATCTGTAGAATAATTCGAAAGTGAGTGTAGGTGTGTAACTCAGGATAAGTGATGTAATGTACAGTATTTACAAAGTAGGGGCGATATACTAAGCAAAATCTCAGAATTATGAATACAGAATATCCTACATGTCACTGTTGGAGTCGTCTGAAAAATTCTGGGACCTTCACCCTTATTTATATCCCCACTTTGTAACTATACAAAAGGAGTAAGCAACGCATTGTATCACCTTCTCCTCAAGGTGCAATATACTACAGGAGTATTCATCCATAAATCTAAGATTATGGATACTTGTTGACTTCAGGAGCCTCTAATACACTACACATGCTCAGGAACATCTCCTGAAATCTCAGCCCATAAGATGTCCATCTGCATGGAGTTTTACAATCTCTACAGATACTGGATGACCACCACTAGTAAATGATTTCTCCAAGATTTCTAAATATCCTTGGTGTCATATAAATCACATTTCTTCAGGGGCCTTGCTAGGTTCCTGAATGATCAGGAGCACAAGCATTAAAGAATATACAGTGGGGAAAAAAGTATTTAGTCAGATACCAATTGTACAAGTTCTCCCACTTAAAAAGATGAGAGAGGCCTGTAATTGACATCATATGTAGACCTCAACTATGAAAGACAACATGAGAAAACACATTCCGAAAAATCACATTGTATGATTTTTATCGAATTTATTTGCAAATTATGGTGGAAAATAAGTATTTGGTCACCTACAAACAAGCAAGATTTCTGTGTCTCACAGACCTGTACCTTCTTCTTTAAGAGGCTCCTCTGTCCTCCACTCATTACCTGTAGTAATGGCACTTGTTTGAACTTGTTATCAGTATAAAAGACACCTGTCCACAACCTCAAGCAGTCACACTCCAAACTCCACTATGGTGAAGACCAAAGAGCTGTCGAAGGACACCAGAAACAAAATTGTAGCCCTGCACCAGACTGGGAAGACTGAATCTGCAATAGGCAAGCAGCTTGGTGTGAAGGAATCAACTGTGGGAGCAATAATTAGAAAATGGAAGAGATACAACACCACTGATGATCTCCCTCGATCTGGGGCTCCACGCAAGATCTCACCCCGTGGAGTCAAAATGATCACAAGAAAGGTGAGCAAAAATCCCCAAACCACACAGGGGAACCTAGTGAATGGCCTGCAGAGAGCTTGGACCAACGTAACAAAGGCTACCATCAGTAACGCACTACGCCGCCAGGGACTCAGATCCTGCAGTGCCAGATGCGTCCCCATGCTTAAGCCAGTACATGTTCGGGGCTGACTGAAGTTTGCTAGAGAGCATTTGGATGATCCAGAAGAGTATTGGGATAATGTCATATGGTCAGATGAAACCAAAGTAGAACTGTTTGGCAGAAACACAACTCGTCGTGTTTGGAGGAGAAAGAATGCTGAGTTGCATCCAAAGAACACCATACCTACTGTGAAGCATGGGGGTGGCAACATCATGCTTTGGGACTGTTTCTGTGCAAAGGGACCAGGACGACTGATCCGTATACATGAAAGAATGAATGGGGCCATGTATCATGAGATTGTGAGTGCAAGGGCACTGAAGATGAAACGTAGCTGGGTCTTTCAGCATGACAATGATCCCAAGCACACCGCCAGGGCAATGAAGGAGTGGCTTCATAAGAAGCATTTCAAGGTCCTGAAGTGGCCTAGCCAGTCTCCAGATCTCAACCCTATAGAAAACCTTTGGAGGGAGTTGAAAGTTCGTGTTGCCCAGCGGCAGCCCCAAAACATCACTGCTCTTGAGGAGATCTGCATGGAGGAATGGACCAACATACCAGCAACAGCGTGTGCCAACCTTGTGAGGACTTACAGAAAACGTTTGACCTCTGTCATTGCCAATAAAGGATATATAACAAAGTACTGAGATGAACTTTTGTTATTGACCAAATACTTATTTTCCACCATAATTTGCAAATACATTTGTTAAAAATCAGACAATGTGATTTTCTGGATGTGTTTTCTCATGTTGTCTCTCATAGTTGAGGTCTACCTATGATGTCAATTACAGGCCTCTCTCATCTTTTTAAGTGGGAGAACTTGTACAATTGGTATCTGACTAAATACTTTTTTCCCCACTCTATTGTGCAACTCCTTCCCCCCCCAAAAAAAATATTTAGTTATAGAGTTATAGAACATTGTTACTGCTATACCAGAAGCAGATATTGGCACCATGGAGTACTTAAAGGGGTTGTCCCGAGGCAGCAAGTGGGTCTGTACACTTCTGCATGGCCATAATAATGCACTTTGTAATGTACATTGTGCATTAATTATGAGCCATGCAGAAGTTATAAAAAGTTTTATACTTACCTGTTCCGTTGCTGGCGTCCTCGTCTCCATGGTGCCGACTAATTTTCGCCCTCCGATGGCCAAATTAGCCGCGCTTGCGCAGTCCGGGTCTTCTGCAGTCTTCTATGGGGCTCCGTGTAGCTCCGTGTAGCTCCGCCCCGTCACGTGCCGATTCCAGCCAATCAGGAGGCTGGAATCGGCAGTGGACCGCACAGAAGAGCTGCGGTCCACGGAGGAAGAGGCCATCTTCAGCGGTGAGTAGAGAAGTCACCGGAGCGCGGGGATTCAGGTAAGCGCTCCGGTGAGCTTTCTTTACCTCCCTGCATCGGGGTTGTCTCGCGCCGAACGGGGGGGGGGGTTGAAAAAAAAAAAAACCCGTTTCGGCGCGGGACAACCCCTTTAAATATTATCTACATACTGTTACAAAACAAAACACACTATACAAAGACCAATGTTACCACTATACAAGGCCAAAATAATACTGTCACACCATGAACACTACTAATCTATAGTGACTGGTTAATATTTCCTGTTACTGAGTATGTCTGGGAAAGTATCGATGTCTGTCTAGTCACGTGATGTCTGTACCCTATAAATATGAGTGATTGGCTTGTAACAAGGGGAGTCTTTCATAATCTTTAATGGTTAGGAAAGGAGTGGAGTGCCGGCCACATGGGGGTAGAAAGAGGAAAGGTGTCCAGAAGCCTTCAATGCCTGGAACAGCCTCTGAAGAGCGAGTAAAGAGAGGAGTCCGCCATGCAGAGCTACTACAAATCCTGAGCGAGTGTCAGAGTAGAGGTGTGTCAGTCCTCCGGAGTGATTCAGAAATCCCGAAGAGTGTGTGTGTCTAAGAGCAGAGCACTGTAGATAACTGCGACTACAGGCCCGGTGTCATTCTAAGTTTACCTCCCTGACCAAATTCTGCCAAGTTGTCTTCTTTCCGCATGTGCAAGCAAGCTGTACTGTTACAAAGCTTTTTCAGTAAAGTTCCCCGGTTACTGCCCATTCCCTATGATTGAGTTGTCAAGTTGCAATTGTCTGTGTGGACTCTCTTCACGGTGGCATCATGCATGACAAATCTAAAGTCTACCACACTTATACAGGTAACTGCTGTCCCAGTATTGCCTGGAAGAAGCCTAGCAGTGCCTTGGCCGAGGTTGTGTGCATCCCTCCAGGTAGGAGTTTGGTCGAGCCACTGTGACAAGGACCACCTCACCCCGCCAGCTCCTCAGTGTGGGCCTCGTGTCTTGGTCGCCGTTGGGATGCTGCACCACCACACCATGACCACTGCATAGTGACAGAATATTACTTTCATGCTGTTACTGCATTAAAATCAACTGTATAATAACTAATATTACCACCACTGGAGTAACTATAAACAATAAACTTTTGCACACTGACCTATGAGCCTTTAGCTATGCCTATGATTACCACCATACAGTAGATATTCTGACTGGAGTCTTTCACTTTTCCGGTCTTTTCTATCCGGCCCGGAGCACCATGATGACTTCTTCCAGCAGCAACTTGTTTCTGTGAGTTTGCAACACAAACATCTTTGGCTCCTTGCTTTTCCATTACCTCTAAAGCCTTTACCAACTTATACAAACTTGCTACTAGCCTCAATTCTATGCCCGTTACTGCCCTATCTGTCCTCTAGACATTAATATGACCCCCTGTGTGTCTTTTTGAAGGTAATAATTCTCCCTTTGAATGCCCCCTTATAAAGTATTAATGACCCCCATGAGAGTCTCCTTATATACTAATAATATTGTCTGCATTGAGAGCTGCTTTATATAATAATGTGCTCCTGGAAACCCCCTTATATAATAAGAATGGCCTCCACACAGAATAATGCCCCCTTCCTTCTTCCCCCCCTACCTGTAGAGCCCCTTTATATAATAGTGTCCTGCATATAGAATAATGCCCTGCTGGAGACCCCATTATATAATAATTATATCTTCCATATAAAATAATGTCCCCTGGAGAGACCCATATACACTCATTGCAAAAAAAAAAACAAGCACCTACAAGGATGTGAACTTGTCGTTTTACTGCAAAGCTCAGCATACAGTTACATCTCAGGCAGATATGCAAATGATTAAGGTTGTAGTGTGATTAGATGAATGGTCTTGCCACCTTGGGCCCTAAAAATGGTTCCACCCTTGGTCTATAAAAATGCTCTCAGTGGCTACTTGTATGCAATAGACCTCTTTTTGCACTTATGTAGAGCTTGTTGACCAGTAGACACCTGAACATTTGAGAGGGGGCGCATTATTTGTATGTGAGAAGCTGGATGGTCGTATAGACGAATTTCCCACTACCTGGGCTGTTCTGACCAGACTTTTAGAAAGTGTTGGTACCAGTGGATGTATGAGGGCACGTACACAAGGCGTCTGAGCTCAGGACACCCTTCGATAGACCACCACTAAAAGCATGAGCAGCTTCGACTGTTTCAATGTCTACCATCCGGAGGCAGGTGGCACCATCGTTACAGGTCCATGTGTCTGTTGAAATCATTTCCAGGCATTTGGCTGAAAGACATTTAGTTTCACTGTGCCCATTATGAGTACGGAATTTAACACCCAGCCACCATCTCCTCAGTTGTGTCGTGAACGACGAAACTGGACTGCTATGGAATGGAATTGAGTTGTCATCAGCAGCAAATCCAGGTTTCGTTTGGGCAGTGATGACGGCCGCATTCGTATCTGGAGACCTCGGGGTGAGCGCCTCAATCCAGTCTTTGCTGTGGAGCGGCACACTGCCCCACTGCTGGTGTGATGGTCTGGGCTGGGGTTCATCGCATACGACAGTCAGTCACCCCTAGTAGTCGTATGAGGGACAATGACAGCTCAGCGATATGTTCAGGACATCCTGCAGCCACGTGTGTTCCTCTCATGGCGGCTACCAAGAGGAATTTTTCAGCAGGATAATGCTCAGCCACACACACAAGGGGGTCACAGGAATGTCTGCACAACATTGTCACACTTCTGTGGCCTGCGTGGTGGCAGATTTATCAACAATTGAACATGTATAGGACCATCTGGAACAGCAACATCGACAGCCTACGAGTTTGCACAATCTAGAGGCTCAGTTACAGCAAATATGGACCGCTATGCTGCAGGATACCATACAGAACCTGTATACCTCCATGCCCATCCATATCACATCTTACATCCAAGCTAGATGTGGTACAACAGGGTAATAGAGCCTCCATGTCCACCTATATCACATCTT
This sequence comes from Eleutherodactylus coqui, assembly GCF_035609145.1. NCBI lineage: Eukaryota > Metazoa > Chordata > Amphibia > Anura > Eleutherodactylidae > Eleutherodactylus > Eleutherodactylus coqui. The sequence continues at coordinate 77,405,424 of NC_089842.1, read as the reverse complement.
GTATCCAAACTAGAGGCAGTACAGCAGGGTACTAGAGCCTCCATGCCCCTCTGTATAACATCTTGTATCTAAGCTATGGGTGGTAAAACAGGGTACTAGAGGCTCCATTCCCCCTGTATAACATCTTGTATCCAAGCTAGAGGCGGTACAACAGAGTACTAGAGCCTCCATGCCCAACCATATCACATCTTACATCCAAGCTAGAGGTGGTACAACAGGATACTAGAGCCTCCATACCCACCTGTATCACATCTTGTATCCAAGCTAGAGGCAGTAAAACAGGGTACTAAATCCTCTATGCCTGCCTGTATCACATCTTGTATCCAAGCTAGAGGCCGTACAACAGGGTACTAGAGCCTCTATGCCTGCCCGTATTGCATCTTGTATCTAATCTAGAGGCGATACAACAGGGTACTTTAGCCTCCATGCCTACCCGTATTACATCTTGTATCCAAGCTAGAGGTGGTTTCATAGGGTACTAGAGCCTCCATGCCCACCTATATCACATCTTTTATCCAAGCTAGAGGCGGTACAACAGGGTACTAGAGCCTCCACGCCCATCCATATCACATCTTACATCCAAGCTAGAGGTGGTACAACAGGGTACGAGAGCCTCCATGCCCACCCTTATCACATCTTGTAGCCAAGCTAGAGGTGGTACGACAGGGTACTTTAGCCTCCATGCCTACCCGTATTACATCTTGTATCCAAGCTAGATGTGGTTTCATAGGGTACTAGAGCCTCCATGTCCACCCATATTACATCTTGTATCCAAGCTAGAGGCGGTACAACGGAATACTAGAGCCTCCATACCCACCTGTATCACATCTTGTATCTAATCTCGAGGCGGTACAACAGGGTACTAGAGCCTCCATGCCCACCTGTATCGCATCTTGTATCTAATTTCGAGGCGGTACAACAGGGTACTAGAGCCTCCATGCCCACCCATATCACATCTTGTATCCAAGCTAGAGGCCTACAACAGGGTACTAGAGCCTCCATGCCTGCCTGTTTCACATCTTGTATCCAAGCTAGAGGCAGTACAACAGGGTACTAGAGTCTCCATGCCCACCTGTATCACATCTTGTATCCAAGCTAGAGGCAGTACAACAGGGTACTAGAGCCTCCATGCCTGCCCGTATCGTATCTTGTATCTAATCTCGAGGCCGTACAACAGGGTACTAGAGCCTCCATGCCTGCCCGTATCACATCTTGTATCTAATCTCGAGGCCGTACAACAGGGTACTAGAGTTTTCCTGCAACTGTTCTGTTTTCCAGAATAAACTCTCCTTTTGCTCTGATATTGTAATCACTCACTTATATCAACATTACAATCACACATAGAAAGTTTATTTTGGTTCTGACAACTCCTTCTAGGCGCTTGATTCGTTTTGACAACAAGTGAATAATAATAATGTCCTCCATATAATAATGATGCTCCATTCACTGAACGATATCGCTCCTGTGTGAGATCCTACTAGAGACAATCGTCCCATATAAAAGGACCCTAAGAATGGGTAGTACTATGGTTCTATCTCAAAGAGAGAAATGCTGCAAACCAGTCCTAAACCCCAGTACTCCAGTATAATCCCATCAGTCCCACTGAGCTAGACGATTATATTCATGTGAATGAGCCCCCATGCATGAAAATTTGAGAACAAGTGTCGTGGCGCTTAAAATGAAACAGGTCCGCTATGAGGTTTCCTGGCTCTGGGAAAGTTAAAGATTTTAGAGAAAGTTAATGTGATTATCCCTCCCCCCACTCCACCATGTGACTAAAAACAGCTGGAAAAATACAAGGCGTCAGGAAGGTCGGTGCGTTATCTCCCCGGTATCCCAGGAGTGGGGGTTCATTGAACACTATGTATCAGCTGGGACAGTGGAGATCACATTATGCTAACACAAAAGCTAACAGTTTAATTTTAATGAAGAATAACTGAGATATTAGGTCACTGATATATCATCACCAGCAGCTCGTCTCCATCCCTGGGAGATAATGTTTCCATCAGTTATTTGTCTTAAATGGCAATCAACTATAAGAAACGCTTTAAATTTTCATTTATCATATGGAATCCTCCAGTAATCAGAGCAGAGGCGTAACTTGAAGCTTCTGGGCCCCAATGCAAAACCTGTAACAAGGCCCCCAACTATAATGCATTCTTCATAGTACTGGGCTCCCTATATGGAGAAGAGAGGCCTTATGGGCCCCCTAAGGCTCCTGGGCCCGGGTGCAACCACATCCCCTGCATCCTCTATAGTTACGCCAGTGAATCAAAGTCAGAGCTATAGGGGGTGCAGTCACACCTGGTCCCTGGTGCCCCTCTGACACATCAGAAGTGACACGTGATAGGCGGGCATTCATGCAAATTAAGAAATTGGGGGAGATTGACCTCAGCCAGCTATCTCACGCCTGTGGCAGCTGCTCGCCTCCTTGGGATTCTGAGGCTGGGTTCACACAGGGCGGATTTACCGTGAAAATTCCATCCGGAATTTTGCCGCGGCTGATACCCCTGCGGCCTCTAATTCCGGGATTAGCCAGCCATGGTGACGAGATTTCTCAGAAATCTTGTCCACACGGGACGGCGAATCCATCTCGGCAAAGCAGGCAGAAGCCGGCGTTGCAGCGCGGATTTCCTGGCCGCAGCATGTCCATTCTTTTTTTTTCTTTTGCGGCCGCACTCTCCTCTATGGGAGCGCCGGCCGCAATGGAAAAGCGAGCAGCCAGGCTGCTCCAAAACCCGTGGCTAAGTGCCACAGGTTTTGAAGCAGCACTTTCCTGGCGGAAATTTTGCGTTTTTTACGCTGCGGTCAAACAACAAGATTTCCGCCAGGAATATGCCATGTGGGAAACCAGCCTTATGCTGGCCATACACATCATGTATTTATCTGCAGATCATGGACACATCCAACCAAATATGCTGGGATCTTTTGAGAATCTAGTATCTGTGATGGTCATAATCATGTGTATGACCACTACATACACCAGATTCCCAACAGCAATATGGAGAGTGGTCATTCTAGATGTTTGGGAAGGTCAGTTCTGAAATGGGTACAGTGCACATACCTGTCCCGAGTTCATGCCTAGTCTGGGCAGCATGAACCTGATGAAGCATTCCTTTTAATTAAATTTCACAAACACCTATAACAATGGATTATTTATTCTTCTTGTTTTCAATATAGATTACAAGATAATGGAAATATCCAAAACTCGGTGGGGGTAGGTAAAAACAAACACAATGCAGCAAGTGTCCTGGCAGTGAGCAGTGCCATGAGTGAGGCAGACTGCCATGGACTTGCACCCATGCCCAGACCGGGGAGGGATTGGATGGATTTTAACAGTTCTCTCTGCAAGATAAGAATGCATGCCATTGTTTCTTTATGACTCATTTGCGGATAATTGAATTGCCCCTAGCGAAAACAGTCATGAAACTTATAAGCTTAGCAGAAAACTTACACAATGTGGACACGGAAGAGGTTGGAATTTATGATCTAGCGTGGGACAGACCTTGGCTAGATGGACATCAGACATTCGACTCTGTAGTACGGCTGGTGTTCTAAGGCAGTGTTCCCCAACTCCAGTCCTCGGGGACCACCAAAAGGTCAGGTTTTCAGGATTTCCTCAGTGTTGCACAGGTGATGTAATTATTGTTGGTGCCTCAGACATTGCCACAGGTGTTCTTTCTATAGGATATCCTGAAAACATGACCTGTTGGTGGTCCCTGAGAACTGGAGTTGGGGACCCCTGTACTAACGCATGGCCTGGGCATTTTCATTCAGCTGTAACTTTTGAAACTTACCCTCCCTTAATAACTGTTAATGACTGTCTAGAGTCCGACACTTCAGTCTGACTACATATTTTCATTCCTGACGGACCCCCCTGAGCGTAGACAGATCTTGTAGAGTACCAGGTCCAAACATCACACCTCAGCAGCCAGCAATGACTCTAAAGTGTTACAACAGGTTGGTGACATAGGACTCCTACTGAGTGCCACCTACTGAGTGCCCTCTTCACAGCACAATGAAGCAGATTTACGATTCAAAATGCACAAGATTTCTGGGTTACACCACGTTATTTGTTTTAGACACTTTTGCACCCTACTAAAGACTATTCAAAAATGTGTAGAAAGGGGGACATAGCCTTGTTGGGACGTGAAATGCACCGGTTTATTAATGGCGTGCACCAGTTTTTTTGGCACAATATAATAGTGTAAAGCCAGCCAGTCTTGAGCTGGCGTGAGGAAGAGAAAAGATGTGCCAAGTCTATCACACAGCATACCTCACAGTGATAAATTTGGCGCATCTCCTGACTGCCTTGTCTACGTTTATATTGTCTAAATTTTAGACAGCCTTAATAAATCTGCAATAATGCTTTCTCAGAAATGTAAAAAGCACAGCAGGAGTTTATTATAAAGTATGAACCCTGCAAACCTATTCATAGAGTTCGGGGCCTATAGAAAGATTCACAGTCAAATTCCACTTCATTCTGTAGCAACAGAAGGGATGTGACAGGACTACATCACCCCTATATCAAAGAACAAGAATAGGCTGGCACCACTGATAGTCACAGGTAGTGTGCCACATGCCCTAAACGTTACAATCAAAGTGCTAATGACCACTTGTCGGTCTTTCCGTGCGTCACGTGTGAGTTAAATGCAGAGCCTGATAGCACCTGTCAATGTCAGCTACTGGCTCTTAGCTCTGCCCCCTGATCACATGATGGTTGTGTCATCACAGGTCCTTTATCCTTGTGCGCTGAATGAGGGATTATGGGCGGACTACATCCCCCACAAACCCACGGGGCCTCAGTTGCTATGGATACAGCAGTACTCAGTGTGGCAGTTCGTATGTTGTGAGACAGCTGCACTCCTGTGTCGAGACTCCAATAAATGACACCTCATAAATGTACACATGCATAACTGGTGCTGCATATTGAACAACAACATTGAAGTATAGTCCTTCACCGCTATCTCCACATCTCCTGAACGTGATATCCTGTCATGTCAAGTGCTAATGCCGCCAACACCAGTCTAGCCTTCATCTAATTGTTCAGTGTTGAAACAAACCGTCGCTGACCTGCAAACATGTCACCACAGAGGGTTCAATGCTGCCGTGAAGCTAATGCAGCTTATATGACACAGCGACAAGCCATGATGTCACCTCAGCCACCAGCTGAAATTTGTAAATCTCATGCAGCAGATATGTAAATGCTACGAGTGAATATGTCTCCTCAGCAAGCTGCTGAAGTTAGTAAATTACATGCAGCTAATAACATATATTTGAAAGCAACGAGCCAACATGTCTCCTCAGCGAGCTGTTGAAGTTCGTAAATTACATGCAGCTCATATGCGAAAGCAAAGTAGCAGAGCTGTGTGTGTGACGTGCATATAGCAGAGCTCTTTGGCGCATTGCGCTACCAGAAACACTGGTACTATAATTTCCTAATAATTACTAGTATATAAACTTGAAGAACAAAACCAGATGTGTGATGCATACAAAGTCTGCATGAAAAAAATAAAGCCACCAAGATATATATATATATATATATATATATATATATATATATATATATACTCGAAATTTGGCACGAGCATTCTTTAGGTCCTAAATAGGAAAAGTAAAGGGGTCGCAACTTGATTATTCTATCCTAAGTACGAAAATCCACAAAAAAAATGCAATGCATTTAATAGTTCTTTTCTCAGAAATCAGCCTAGTGCAATTATTTTTTGCACACACACTTAGCTTCTGGTCGTGGAGGCGTACTAAACAAACCTTTTGAGAAATTCAAGAAGCATGCAAAATGCTGAACATATTTTCTTCATCGGTTCCTCTGAAGTAACCGCAACTTCATAAAATTTTCCAACAGATAAACACCTGTACCAAATTAACTCAGACAAAGCTGGGTATGTCAGCTAGTATGTACCGTATATCAGAGGCGTAACTTGAAGCTTCTGGGCCCCAATGCAAAACCTGTAACAGGGCCCCCAACTATAATGCTTTATTCATAGTATTGGGCTCCCTATATGGAGAAGAGAGGCGTTATGGGCCCCCTAAGGCTCCTGAGCCTGGTGCAACCGCATACCCTGCATCCTCTATAGTTACGCCCCTGCCGTATATACTTTCTGGAGTCCTCTTCAGGTGATCATGAGATCTAATTGTGACCTCAGTATTTCTTGGCTTTATGTTTTCTCAATAAATCTGTTTTTCAGTCAGCATAACTCCTGTGTAATGACAACATATGGACTCTACTACACAAGCTCTTTCTGGGGGAAGACACAAACTCCTATCACATTTACTGCTGATGATTAGAGGCTCCTGTTACACAGTTTTCATGGAGAGGATCACAGCTCATCCTCCTCACTGCATAATTATGGTCTGTAGATTATTTAGGCGACTATGGAATACGGAAGATAAGGCCTCATGTCCACGGGTAAAATATATTTTAAAATCCGCAGCGGATCAACCGCGCAATTCGCATGTAAAATTTCCCATAGGAATTTTTTGCAAGACCAATGCTTGTACCAAAAATTGCAAAATTTTTTAATAACAATTTTTGTGTAATAAGTCCAGCCATTGTCCCTATAAATCACTAGTGGTGCTTGATTGTATATATAGAACACAGTTTTTGGGATAACACTATATATACAAAAGAACTGAAGAAAGTTTCAAAGAGGCAACTAGACTAATATAAGCAAGTCTCCATGACTGGAAAAAGCAGCCTGGGAAAATACCAGCTGTACAGTAGATGATAATATATCCAGAGTCACTACAAGGAATTGTCATCCAAGGGAATTAGCTGAACGCACTTGTGGGGTCAGGAAGGAATTATTTATAGTGAAATAATGGGACCTATGAGACATTGACCCTGATGGACATGTTTCCTCAATCTATTAAAAAGTCTGTGTTGCTCATAGAAGCTACCAAAAGATTTGACCTCTGTCATTTGACCTGTTCACCAATGCTTTATCACAAGTCAAATCAATGACTGGAGTCTTCTCACGAGAATGTGAGTCTGGTGTACTTAAGGTACCTTTACATAGGACGACTGCCGGGCCCCTTTGGGCTTGACAGCCATCCCATGGACTACCGCCTGACTATGTATATATAGAAAGAGAGACAGACATCGCTCCTGTGCTATACACAGGAGCAATAGACATTCAATGAATGGAGGCAGAGCCGCCGGGGATCATTCCACCCGCCTCGATTCACAGTAAAAAGGAGTCGCTCAAACATAGAGTGGCTCCTGTTTACTCGGCTCAATAATCACTTTGCTTTTAGTACTGCCAAAAACCAAGCAACTTCGACAAGTGAGCGATTTCTTGCTCAGTCTGCAGCCGCACATACATGGAGCGATTAACGTGCGAATTCGGTATTTCCAACAATAAATCTGCCGATAATTGTGTAAAGGTACCTTTATTATAATTAAATGCATAGGAATTCTCTGACTTTTGAAATCAAAAATCCCTCCTTTACAATAGGAACATCCCTATAATGGAGCGGAGAACAAGAAGGATGTAAGCTACTGTTTATGGTAGCAGAGAAATATGTAGGAATCCGGACACGTGAGTTGAATTTTCTTTGCTTTATTTTCATTTAAGCTTGCATGATCAGGTACATGGTATCACAAGAACGTGTTTCGGCGTTCACTGTTTATGGTAGCCTGTACTGAATGCATGTAGCAGTTGCCCTGTTACTATAAGATGCTCCTGGTCATGATAATTAGTTACATGTGTTCTGCGCTTTGTATTATGGACACTACATCATTTAGAATGGTGGAGCTTCGTGTTCTTCATAGCTTGGCAGAATAGATTGACACAGTCAGTCGAGAGGTCAGGGCTGTATTCCCAGAACATGATGTTTTGTGAGATTCTTGTGTCTTTACTCAGTGTCTCTATTACTCGTCTTGCTGCAGTCTCCTGAGCACCTTTTGAAATCTCCCTCTTCAGCCTTCACCCTGAATTACCGACTTGAATTATAAGTGGACGTGAATCTCTTAGTTTCATCTCTTGCATCAAGTCTGCAACAACCAGTAAAACGTCTGGACTCCTAATGCAAAATGGCCCTGATTACCATGGGCCATTTATAATACTGGTGTCTTCCTCTGGGCCTTTGGGCCCCATAGTCATTAGGACCCAGATGTTACTGCAACCTCCAGGCCCCCTATAGCCATGCCCATTGATTAATACGCAGTGCCAGACTTGGGAACTGTTATGTTCATGCAGGGCCTATCCACCTTGCCTGCACGAAACAAACCAATAAATGGTTCACGCCGAGACATAATGGTCCAAGAAGAAACCACAACTACAAACAAAAGGCAAAATTATCCTTAGCAACTTTTGGGGGAGCAAAACCATTTTTAGAAGCAGGGTGATCATCCTGATAAGAACAGCTCTGCGTCTCGTACCTAAAGGCCTAGTCTGCTCCTAGCTAGGAAAGAGGACAGAACTGGACAAGCTGTAAAATAAAGCCCCTTTTACATGCAACAATCACAAAAACGGGCGCACAACTCAACAAACTGATGACATTTTTGCATAAAAATACACATACAGATAATGGCTTTTAATCATCTTTAATGCCTCATTAGCTAAAGTAAACTGAGCACAAGTTGTTTGCTCAGGTGGGCGTGTGTTTATGCAAAGGATTATCTGGCCAGCAGGATTCCATTGTCTTCTCCTGGTATGCAAGTCAAACACAATGAGTACATTCAAGTCAACAAGCTGCTCAGAAGACTGAATGAATTCCATTCAAATGGAATATCTTTTGAGCGGTCAATCGATGGTTTTTATGCGGGCTAAAAACCCGCACTGAATGACAATTGAACAAATAGTACATGACTGTCCACGTTTACATGTAATGATTATCGCTCACTTTCGTCTGTTTGAGCCACATAGGTACTTAGGCATCTGTACACCTGCAGATGGAGAGGATTAATTTATATGTTTATACTTCTATCTATAGGCGTTTGCACACCTATAGATAGAAGGGATGCATTCAGACTCAAAGGAACCTTTTCAAGCGTCAGGTAAAGGCCCTTTTACATGGAATTCAAGAAATCATTCAAACAAGCGAAAATGAATGATTATTCGATCAGTGTAAAAATAGTCAACGATCAATCGATGAACAATAAATTATTTGGTTTTTATTCATCATTCATTTTATGCAGGCATAAAAGTCATCGTTGGCTCGTTCACTAATCATTCGGTTTAAATACCAATCGTTTAGTCGTTCTCGTTTGCTAATACAGAGAATCTGAACGACTGAACGATTTCTCGTTTGAGAGAGCCAACGATGTATCTGCCTATCTAAACAGACTGCCCGAGCGAACTCTGACGTCATTCGCTAGTTCAAAGGATAAATCATTTGGCGTTAAAGGACTCTAAGAGGTAAAGCAGCAGAGTTGAAGGCAAAACCATGATGGACCAGGCTAATGTTTTTTATTACAAACTCGTATTCCAAAGGGCATGAAAATTAGACACACAAGTCCGAAGCCAACAAGAATTACCGTAATAGGTTATTTGTGAAATAAACTAAAAAAGTTAATAATTCTTGCAGCGCTGTAGCAATCAGCTCCAAGGGCACCTCATGTTGTGATTCACCGCAGAACATCATAGGCCTTGTTCCCATGGACGATCCTCTGGCTGATGTTGCTCCCTCTTCACCATGTAGCCCTGATTGACCACGTGTTGTCCAGGCTGAGACATCCATGTGCTGCTGCCAGCGCTGTGCAGATTACAGTTCACTGGGAATGGGATCAAGATTCGCCGCGCACATTGAGCTGGGTCAGCACCAAAACATCTGTAAAAGATCTCCAGCTGCCAAGAAAAGCAGAGAGTGGAGCAGTGTCGGAACAGCGTGTCTGCGTAATGTGTCCCATATGCTGCATTATGAGCCATAGGCCCGTAACGGTCCTGTGCACGGAGCTGTTGTCACAGTGATTGATTCTATACAACCGCCTTTCTCCCCAAATCTCGTAAAGGGACAGTAACCTCTAATCTGTATACTATGTAGAGTTTTATCTCTGTGAACTCAGGGCCTGCTCCTTGTCTCGCTTCCTGCTTTGTATCATATTGAAAGGGCCATTCTGGTGACATTTATTTTCATTTATTGTCTAATTAGTCCCCCAGTTTATATAAGCCAGTAAGTATTATCTTCAGGTGGGTCATGCGATCTTATTGTGACTGTCTGGGAATTACTTGCCTCTATGCAACTCCTGCAGAGAACAGTCTCAGTCAATAGGGTTTCTTGTATGATGAATCTGCATGGACTGTCCCATTCTGGCTCTTCACATGGGTAGGAAAGAAACTCTTATCACAGTTACTGGTGATAATTAGAATTGCCTGTCACACAGTTATAATGAAAGAGCTCACACATCATCCTTCCTGATTGTATACTTATGGTATTTAGCTTAATTAGGTGAACATAGAAAACGGAAAGAAATAACAGTGTCCTCCCAGCAGGCAGAGATGGTAATGGCTCTAGCTGGGAGGATACTGTCAATCCTATAATTGAAATACATAATGCATTATAGGGTTGCTAGCACTGCATAAAAGAAGAGAAATGTGATGCCTGATAAAGCATTAGACAAGAGGCTGCACTACATGGAAATGACTGCAATGTACATAAGAGATGTCCAGAATGTGAGAAGCTATCAGGTGAGAGGGCAGGGATGGAAAAATGTGTTTTTGCCGGAGTGGGCCTTGTAGGTCACTGACAAAGTCATATATATATTTGTGATACTGGATATGAATTTTATTTTTAGAGGGGAAAAACAGCAGGAAACGCTCACAGAAGATTCATGCCAATCTCATGTCTTCTGATATTCACATTATCAATATATTATTCTTATGTTTCCTGTACATCTGCTCTTATTACATTGTATATATGGGCCAGAAATTGCTCTACATCCTGACAGGATCAGCAGATGTGGACCCGCTATACACACACTGGTTTGGTTTAGGACCAAAACCAAGGGCAACATCTGAGGAACCCTGGTCTTCACCCTTTAACACCACCAGTTAGGATGTGGACTTTGTTGCAGGGTCCCCAGGCTGCTACTTTAGAAACGGTCCCAGTATTGTGGCAGCTTACCCTACTATAAACCAAGGCATGGTATCTGAAGATGTGAACTGGAGGATAGATAGACGATCCGGGTCGGCACAGCCAGCACAACTTTAGAACAAGGGACAAGTCAGAAGTCAGGATACATTAAACAAGTTCAGCATGGTACAAGACAGCAGAGGTCGGGGTAGGCAGCAGATGGAAGTGTGGTCAGTATAACAAGCCCATGTCAGGAACTTCAGAATCAGAAGACACTTGAATAGCACCTATGTATGTTGCAGTGCAATGTATATGTGCAGTAAAAGGCATTGATTTGTGTGCATCTGCATATTTTGCTGCAATTATTTGCTCATAAGTCCAAGTAACACCCCTTCCCCCTGCCCTAATTTAAAAGTATATTTAGCCGAATGAGGTCCAGATTTTCTTTCACTGATTTGCGCAGCGTATTGCAAATTTGAGCTCACCCCCCATTAGTCTTCTTTGGGGACTTCTGGTGCACAAATACGCGGAAAATGGAGCATGTTCTATTTTTTTGCATACGAGAGAAATGCGTGCGCAAAATCAGGAAATCAGAAAAAAACTATTGAAATCAATGCGTTCTATTCTCTGCATGTTGCTCATGTATATTTTGCACACACTAAAACGAAGGGTGAAGACGCCCTTAAGCAGGACTAAAAGGCCACAAATTCAGGCACCTTCCAGAGGGCAAGTGTGTCTGATAAAGCCAAGAGTAGCACACGATTGGCAGGGGAAACATTTGCAAGGTGAGCACTGTTACGTTCGTGCGGGTGGCCCAGCGGTCTTCGGATCTGGGCGCTTGCTGCCCCTAGGAACCCATGCACCCAGGCTAGGATGAATACACATGCCACAACCAACAAGGACAACTGGACAGGATAAGAAGACACACAGAGCCTAAATCACACCATACAGCAGCCAATACACAAATACTAGTAGCAGATGTTAATGCTATAAATGCCAAGTATTTGTTGACATTTTGGCCAAAATATGGAAGCTAGCGGGCCACGTCACGGCTCCTGGCTATGCCGCTAGTTCCTACACTAACCAGGAGTCCAGCAACATAACCAAACAAAACCACAAGACACAAACTTTTCTTTCAGCCACCACACATAGAACCTGCTCACACCACACACAGAGAGAGAATGAGAACAGAGAAAGAACCTGACCACACCCACACCTGGGAAGACAGCTTTATGTGTACTGACATAGAGTGATTGGCTGACTGGAGACACACACGCCCAGCCAGCACAATCCCCCACACCTGAGCAAGAAAGCTCCAGAAAACCTGTAGTAAAACAGATCTCAGGAGACAGACGTGACACACAAGCCCTTTAAGTGGTATGTGTGCCTGCCAGAGTCTGGGCAGATGCCAGCGCAGGGCATCTGCTGATGGGAAGAGGAGGAAGTGTGATGTGGCCACCAGGAGAGACAAGCTGGCAGCCACGGCCACAAGCTGTTACACATCTGTAAGAGTGGTTTTACACCTGGGTCTTGGGTTCTAGCTTTCTGCTCCATTCAGAGAGTAATTAACGGGGAATCCCTGTGATAAACAGCTCCATCTTAAGACGGAACCGAACAACGGCATTAAAAGGACCCCATTAACTATAACAGGGTCAGTCGCTTTCCGCTCGGCTGCCCGGCTTTTAGCCAGAAGAAAAAAAGTTGCATACAGTGCTTTTTCTTCTGGCATTTTCTGCCGCATCAGCAACAAGTTTTCAGCGCAGATGTGAAACCACCCTTAGTGCACCACAGGCATTGTAAGGCCAAGTCCATACAGGAACATTGAGTGCTGATAAAAGACCCCCAACTATGGCAAAACCCTCCAGAAGATCAGGTCCACATTTTGCTTTGTACTGCAGTTTTTGTGTTAAGTGTACATCAGATTGGTGAATAAAGTGATACAAGGCTGCCATGCCTGCTAGTGATTGGCTGTCACCATCAGCATTTTGTTTACAGTAATGTAATGAAATGTGTAGCGATGGTTCCAGGCTCATGAGCTGTGTTCTGACTCACACTCACATGGATCCGATCATAGGAGGTTTTGCTGATTCTCTTGATGTCCTCTGATCCGTGGCCCGGCCCCTGCACACTCAGCACTTACTATAAGTTATGAGGGAATCATCCTCCTTCTCTCATGTGACTGTAAACCAGATACATTGTAGCCCCAGGTTCACAAGATGAGGGCTGTTCCCAGTTCATCTGTTCTTTTACCTTAGGGCAGGGGCAGATTGGGAAATCAAAGTTTGTTGGTGGGCCAAAACCATCAGCAAGTGGGGCAAATACAAGTAGGCAGGAGTTAGCAAATTGCCTGGCACATCCATGATGATGTTAGGAGGTGAGAAGCCTATGCACAGTAAATTTATTATGAAGCACAGAACACATTAGAACTAGAGGTGTACATTAAGGTGCCGCCTATTTCTAACCCGTTAAGCCTCCATGATGTAAATGAACATCATAGACTGGCTTGTCTTCAGCTTTTATGACAGACAATTATGTCATATGCCCTGCGCCCACATGATCCCTGTGCTGACTGACAGCCGAGCTCTCGCTGTAGTGGCAAGGATAGGAGAGACTCTGATCCCTGTCATTTAACTCCCTAGATGCCACAGTTAATTGCGACCTTGGTATCTAGGTGATTAGACAGAGGAAGGGAGCTCCTTTGTCCCCATTGGCTCCAAAAAAATGCAATTGCAGGATGCCGATGGGCAACCATGGCAACCAGACGTGTAGGATGAGCCTTCAGCACAGCCTAAAAGATTCCTTTGCAGATTTAGTCTTCACATGGATAATTCTCTGCTAAACATCACGCTGTGGGTCTAAAGAAAAAAAGGAATAAATGTTAATAAAGCTTATTTATAAACTTTACACAGTATTTTGTAGAAGTGAAGAAAAATAATCTGCACGCAGTATCACTGTAATCATCATGGCCCATATAATTACCTCCATACTGTCTCTGAACAAAACCCACTGTTAGGTGGTGCTGCTGGGATCGGTTGTTCTTTGGGTTTCCAGTAGCACTCCTTCACAGGTGTGGTATGATTGAACTGACCAGGTGTTCTCTAGCCAGCCAATCACCACAGGTCTGATACATAAGTGCCATTTAGACACAACGATTATCACTCAAAATTGGCTAAATATCAGTTTGAGCGATAATCGTGTCCAAACACGGGGCCATCGTGTAGTTTTCGTTAACGATTCGCTCATCATTGTCTTTCAACTAGGAGAGCACAGCAGAAGTATGCAGAAGACAGCACTCCAGCTGTCTTCTGTATACCCTGCTCGGAGTGCTCAGCGGGATACCAGCTGAACGCTCTGAGAACACAGCAGCTGTATACAGAAGACAGCACTCCAGCTGCGTTCTGCATACCCTGCTCAGAGCGCTCAGCTGTATACCAGCTGAGCGCTCTGAGAACACAGCAGCTATATACAGAAAACAGCACTCCCACTGTCTTCTGTATACAGTGGGAGCCTTCATTTACACACTAATAAGCTATTAAGTAGCTAATTAGCTTATGCAAAGTGAACACTCAAAACTATCACTCAAAATGCCATTCGATCGAATTTTGAGCGATCATATTGCCGTGTAAATGCACACGATTATTGCTCAAAAGATTGCCTTAGGTTTGATTTTGAGCGATAATCATTGTGTCTAAATGGGCCTAAATAAATAACATCCCTCTGGCTAGAGGGAGCTGGCTTCCTCATTCCTCCTAGTGTTTGCATTCATGCATGTTGTTCTATAGGTGTGAACAGTGATGTATGGTGTGTGTATGCACAGGGTGCCAGACATGTAGTGTGATCAGTCCTGTTCTGTCTTGGATGCATTCCAGGATGTATTGGTGTGAACTATGTCCTGAATTGTTTACCATCTTTGGGCGAGCTAGGTCCTTAGGTCCCAGCATGGGACCGCCCCTATTGGGACGATCACCCCGCATGCAAGTAGGTGTCATGTGAAAGTTGTCTTCTCAGAATAGGGACCCGCGAGACAATGAGAACCCTTGAAGTGGGCTCGCACGCTTAAGTGACTTGGCCAATTTAAAAACTAATGCCTCGTACTTTTATAGCTATTACATCTGGCTATGCGTGCAGGCATGTATGGTGAGCATTTTGGTTGTCAGTTCTGTCCTTATGTTGTGTCTGCCGGTGAGTCCAGTTCGCAGTTCACTGTCCCTTGGTGTTCCGTGTCTGTGTTTGTGTAGTATCACAGGTTACGCAGCCAGCACGTCCCATGCGGACATGACACCCACCATACTAAGACCACCATTACGAGTGTTAACACTGTATAAGAAGCAAATAATCACCCCCTACGCCCCCACCCCACACATACAGTGATCATATAACTGTATTGACTAGATGTCTTCTGAGACTGCAGCTGTTCACTTTCCCTTTTTCTCTATCGGGCCCAGACTGTCATGATGACTTCTCCCAGTCAAAACTTGTGCAATGTTCCACGGAACGTACCGTATTCTAGGTGGCAGGAAGGCCTATTCCATGTCATGTGATGGCAACACTCCAATCTGGGCTCTAGTACACGGGCAGCGATTAAATAGTTGAGCTGATTCCAGCAATATTTGAGAAATCTAGGAGTGTGTAGATTTACTTATTTTTCAGTTGAGAAAGTGACAGAATTGACAGTTCATCTACAAGGCTTTTGTCAATAGTACACGTTGATGCAGCACTAGGCAGATAATGGAACACAATATAAAATACTGTAATACTGGTTTTGATTTAGGGACTGACTTAAACGCTCTCGTTTCTTTACTTAGAACTGGAACTTGTTAGACAATTTCCCCTTAGTATTCTGTTTTACGATTTGGTCTGAGTTGGGTGAAGTGTAGCTGAAATAACGTAGTAAGTGACTGTGTGGCTGATCCTGGCTTTGAATTCACCGGATAGTGATGAATCAGTGTTTGTAGAAGGGCGACCTCGGAAAGGCTCTGACTCCCTCTGCAGCAGGATGATAAGGGAACGAGTTTTCACCATGTTCAACCTTGACAGGAAAGTGTTGAATTTCTGACTCGGTTTCTGCACATGTACCTTCTCACTTTCCACACGCTGACTGCAGCTACTCCTCTCTGATGTCTGGCAGAGTCTGCCTAACTGCTCACTGACTCCTCCTTTTATCTCTTCTGTTCAGTCTCCTGCACTTTCAGGACTTCTCCCACTCTTGCATAGGGACTAGTGTGTTTGTTTCCCCACCCTTGGAACTCTGCTCCAGTGAAATTAAACCTGACTTTCAGCCAATAGAGCTGCAGCTAACATCTGGCTAAGGAGAGGGGGAGAAACAAGGTCTCTCCTACAGACGGCACCTTCTATGCCCATGGATGACACATAGACAGGTGAGACAGTACAAGTGTGTATGTGAATGTTCTGTAGGACCCGCAGGGCCACTACACTTGTCTCTGCAGAATTTGAGACAGACATCTTTGATTCCTCCACTTTCCAGGGATCTAGCTTCATTTTCCAAACTTCTATAGAATCTCTCCATCCATCGTGCACCAGATAGTAGTAATGCCATTTGAGGTGACCAACACAGTAATAGTATCCCTCTTTTTGTGCTCCCTGTAGGCCCCACATAGTGAGTGCCACTTTTCATGTCCCACGCACATTAAAATTGCCCTCACTCAATAATAATGCTTCTCTTATGCCCCCACTCAGTAATAATGCTCCAAATTGGCTCCAACTGAGTGTTCTATATAAGCCACCACACTGTAACAATACTCCTCTTATGTCCCCACTCAGTAATTATGCCCCATATAGGCTTCCATTCAGTAACAATCTCCATCAGAGGCTCCCACCCAGTAATAATACCCTTCAGACTTCTCCACCAAGTAATAATGCCCCATATAGGCCCTCACCCAGTAGTACCGCTCTATATAATAATGCCCCATTTAGGCCCATCACTCAGTAATAATGCCCCTCACAGGTTCACATTCAGTAACAATGCCCTACATATGCCTTACTCAGTAATCATACTCCACATAGCCACCCCTTCCTCTCAATAACGATGCACCTTGTAGGCTCCAGTGCATGTCACATGATCGCTCAACCCGGAGCTCACTGGACTGCAGAGACCAAGAATAGAAGGATCATCATGCACAGGTAAGTATAACTTTTTGTTTTTGACATTTCACCAAAATCTTCCTCCCCAGGACAAACCAGTCTACCAGAAATTTTACCATTAGGTTGAATGACCAGTCCACTCTTGCCTTTGGGTGATCTTCAGGTGTCTAATCTGCAAAATAGAAAACACCAAAGAAAATGCAACCTCTTCTTAGAAACCGAACACAAAGGTCAAAAAAGCCCGAAGTGTAGAGTTCTCAGAAGAAAAGAATTAGAGTTATGAGACCTGAATGACTGGAGAACCAAGCTATAGCATTCAGGGACTATGAAGATCAGCAGCTTAATATCAGAGGTGACACATCACCAGGAACTGGAGCTCTAAACCACTGGATAAGGTGCCACACTATGCCACTAAACAACTGAGCTGGGGATCAAACCATAGGACACCAGGATCCAGAGCAACAAACCACACAACACCAGGGTCAGGTGCAGCAAGCCACAGGACAGCTGTGTGAGAGTTGTTGTTAGCCATTTAGTCATTCACTGCCCTAAAGGTGAGCTGCCTCCATGTTTTTCGGTTTTGCACTGCTTCTTTCAGTTGTGTAATATCCATGCCAGTATCAGCTTTGACAGTATCATGTCCTTTGGAGCCAGGTCTTCTTTTGCCACTGATCTGTCCAAGTATTAGAGATTTTTCTAACGATTCTGCTCGTATTACATGGCCAAAATACATGTAAGAGTAGGAAACCACAGGAAAGCTGTTACACTGCTCACATGAATTGTGAATGCTAAAGTCTGAAGATCACTTGGCACTAGCTAGACTGAGATGTGAAGTCTAAGGATCTCTGTGGTCTTCACTCTAGTCACATGCAAGAAAGGATGGACTTGGCTACAGAGGATTTCCCAGGTTTCAGTTCCCAGAATAGTTATCAGCTGGTAGTGGTGATGCAGATGAGCAACAGGAAAAAATAAGCTACTAATCAGAGGTCATCACCAGAGAATCAGTTTGAAAAGTCCATATATATTATTCAAAGGTCAAACCACAGGACAGCGAAGATCAGAGCACCAAACCATAGGATACGAGAGACCGAGCACCAACCAAAGGACAGCAGAGACAGGAGCAGCAAAGTCAAAGGACAGGAGATTTGAGATAAGACCACAAAACCACAGGACAGCAGAGACAAGAGCAGCCAAGTCAAAGGACAGGAGACATGAAATAAGACCACTAAAGCACAGGACAACAGAGACCCGACGACTAAACCACAGGACAACAGCAACAGGACCACCAAACCGCTCGCCACCAGGGACGGACTGCAGCATTAAACCACTTCATAACTGCTGAAGAGGCAAAGGAAACTACAAACAAGGGCACGACCCGACATCAGAGGCAGAAAGACCAAACTATAGGAATTAGGGCAATTAACAACTGGATGCCAAAGGTTTGGGCTTAAAATCATTCTTTGGACTTTGTGTGAATAAATGTGTCTGTGACTGAGGGCTCTAAAGATCGGGATCATCTGGATAGCATAATAGTATTAATCATAAACTAAGCATTGGACAAACAACCGACCACCTGGATATGGTTATATTTAAGGGGAGGGCATGGTCCTGGATTCTGGAACTTGTCAGTCCATTACCTAATAACCTAAACTTCTACTCATGTGCTGCACGTGATAAAGTAGGTAGACCAGCCTTTAATTTAGCAGCATATCAGTTGTATGAGGTATTCTGCGAATTATCTGCTTTCTCTCCACCAGATGTGACCTCGTTCACACTGAAATCTTCATAGTCACTTGTATGATCGATAATCCCATCAGACAAAGTGAATGTGACACCATCTGCCAGATACTCCAGAGATATGAGATCTGTGGCCCTCACTGCCATACTGTGTGTGACCCAGGATATCTCACCTCATAACTGGTTCTTTTCTAGTAAAAATTGTAAATGACCCAGAAGCAGCAAGTCCAATGACTGCACTATGATTAATAGCAGAACATTTTGCAGAGCACAACACGGATTACAAAAAACTCAACACCACATGACTAGTCATAGTCTTATACATAGGGAGCAGGTTTACAATAGATATATTCTTGTACATACGTAGGTGGTGCTATTATAATAGCTACAGTACATTCTTTAAGACTGGGGAGAGTATTATAGTAGTTAAATTCTTGTACATAGGGGGCAGTATTATAGTAGTTATATTCTTGTATATAGGGGAGAGCATTATACCGCAGTAGTTATATTCTTGTACATAATGGGGCAGTATTATAGTAGTTATATTCTTGTACATAGTAGGCAGTATTATAGTAGTTATATTCTTGTACATAGGGGGCAGTATTATAGTAGTTATATTCTTGTACATAAGGGGGTAGTATTTTAGTAATTATATTCTTGTATATAGGGGACAGTATAATAGTAGTTATATTCTTGTACATAGGAGGCAGTATTATAGTAGTTATATTCTTGTACATAGGGGGCAGTATTATAGTAGTTATATTCTTGTACATAAGGGGGTAGTATTTTAGTAATTATATTCTTGTATATAGGGGACAGTATAATAGTAGTTATATTCTTGTACATAGGAGGCAGTATTATAGTAGTTATATTCTTGTACATAGGGGGCAGTATTATAGTAGTTATATTCTTGTACATAGGAGCAGTATTATACTAGGCATATTCTTGTACATAGGGGGCAGTATTATAGTAGTTATATTCTTGTACATAGGGGCAGTATTATAATAGTTATATTCTTGTACATAGGGGGCAGTATTATAGTAGTTATATTCTTGTACATAGGAGGTAGTATTATAGTAGTTATATTCTTGTATATAGGAGGTAGTATTATAGTAGTTATAGTCTTGTATATAGGGGGCAGTATTATAGTAGTTATATTCTTGTACATAGGAAGACAGTATTATAGTAGTTATATTCTTGTACATAGGGGGGCAGTATTATAGTAGTTATATTCTTGTACATAGGAGGACAGTATTATAGTAGTTATATTCTTGCACATAGGGGGCAGTATTATAGTAGTTATATTCTTGTATATAGGAGGTAGTATTATAGTAGTTATAGTCTTGTATATAGGGGGCAGTATTATAGTAGTTATATTCTTGTACATAGGAGGACAGTATTATAGTAGTTATATTCTTGTACATAGGGGAGGCAATATTATAGTAGTTATGTTCTTGTACATAGGAGGACAGTATTATAGTAGTTATATTCTTGCACATAGGGGGGCAGTATTATAGTAGTTATATTCTTGTACATAGGAGGCAGTATTATAGTAGTTATATTCTTGTACATAGGAGGCAGTATTATAGTAGTTATATTCTTATACATAGGAGGCAGTATTATAGTAGTTATATTCTTGTACATAGGAGGCAGTATTATAGTAGTTATATTCTTGTACATAAGAGGACAGTATTATAGTAGTTATATTCTTGTACATAGGGGGGGGCAGTATTATAGTAGTTATAGTCTTGTACATAGGAGGTAGTATTATAGCAGTTATATTCTTGTATATAGGAGGTAGTATTATAGTAGTTATAGTCTTGTATATAGGGGCAGTATTATAGTAGTTATGTTCTTGTACATAGGAGGACAGTATTATAGTAGTTATATTCTTGTACATAGGGGGGGCAGTATTATAGTAGTTATATTCTTGTACATAGGAGGACAGCATTATAGTAGTTATATTCTTGCACATAGGGGGGGGCAGTATTATAGTAGTTATATTCTTGTACATAGGAGGCAGTATTATAGTAGTTATATTCTTGTACATAGGAGGCAGTATTATAGTAGTTATATTCTTGTACATAGGAGGCAGTATTATAGTAGTTATATTCTTGTACATAGGAGGCAGTATTATAGTAGTTATATTCTTGTACATAAGAGGGTAGTATTCTAGTAGTTATATTCTTGTATATAGGGGACAGTATAATAGTAGTTATATTCTTGTACATAGGAGGTAGTATTATAGTAGTTATATTCTTGTACATAGGGGGCAGTATTATAGTAGTTATATTCTTGTATATTGGGGACAGTATAATAGCAGTTATATTCTTGTACATAGGAGGCAGTATTATAGTAGTTATATTCTTGTACATAGGGGGCAGTATTGTAGTACTTATATTCTTGTACATAGAAGCAGTATTTTGTCGTCATATTCTTGTACATAGGAGACAGTATTATAGTAGTTATATCCTTGTACATAGGAAGCACTATTATAGTAGTTATATTCTTGTACATAGGAGACAGTATTATAGTAGTTATATTCTTGTACATAGGAGGCAGTATTATATTAGTTATATTCTTGTACATAGGAGGACAGCATTATAGTAGTTATATTCTTGTAATTAGGAGGACAGTATTATAGCAGTTATATTATTGTACATAGGGGGCAGTGTTGTTGTAGTTATATTCTTGTACATAGGAGCAGTATTATAGTAGTTATAGTCTCAAATATATTTGGCAGTATTATAGAAGGTATATTCTTGTACATATGAAGCATTATGATAGTAGCTATAATGTGTGCATAAGTAGCAGTATTATACTAGTTCTATTCTTGTACATCGGGTGCAGCATTATAGAAGTTATATTCTTTTACATAGGGGGCAGTATTATAGTAGTTATTTTATTGTACATAGGAGGCAGTATTATAGTAGTTATATTCTTGTACATATGAAGCAGTATGATAGTAGCTATAATGTGTGCATATGTGGCAATATTATAGTAGTTCCATCCCTGTACATAGCTGTCAGAATTGCAGGTTTCCTATTATTGTCTACAAGTGAGGATAGCCATGTGCTTGTGAGCTCCTTTAGTACGCCTGAAGCTGATAAACGGTTGGTACTGACCCACCTGCTTACACACCTCAGTACAGGTGACTGTTCTCCAGCGTCACAGGATTGGTGACCTCTAAGGAATACTATCAACATAAGGTACACAGGACCAGAGGAGAACATTCCCTATAGAATCTACACTGGGCAAGTTCTGCTAAAAGTGTTTATGCAGTTTAAGGCATCTTACAGGAGATTTATCTGAAGGGCAGTGCTCAAGTGTTTGCAGCCAAGACAGACTGGAGGACTGGACTCTCCTTTTAGTCCTTTGGACTGAAAATACAATACAGGGTAGGAATTTTCTCTTGCGATATGGACCATTGAGTTGAGAGAGTCCTGGAGATCTGATGCTGAACTTTATACTGTACAGTATACTACTGTACATTGTAGAGTTCTTACTGTCTAAGGTCAGTAGAAAGGGTGAAGTCTGCTGCAGATCAGCACCAAAATCCACTTCAAAATCCACACCAATGGTGAAGATATGGGCACAGTTTTTGGCATGGATTTTGGTGCAGATTTTCAGCTGCAGAAAATTGCACCCTTTTCGCTACATGCAAATATACAGTATCCTTATGCTGATCTCACTTCTCTCGGGATCTTCTCTTGTTGCTAAACTTCCACATAAGATCAGTTGTGTCTAATGTATTGTTATGCTGCATTATTTCACATTGGTGCGTCTTATTCTCTTATCCTGTGTGATTTAGATTAGGAACTGCTGGAAGAAAGACAAACTGATTCCATCTAATGGATAAAGTTTTGTTCTGCGGAGGTTTCATGGAGAAGTTCACAGGACCTGCAGGCATACCACTATGTGAGGGTTATGTATGGCGGCAGAAGAAGAACGTTTGAGACTGGACCATCAGAGGTTTTGAAACAACATTTCCTGGATGGAGCAGGGCCATGAGGTCCAAAAGTTACCATTAACGCAAAAAAAGGAGGGCCACATGCGCACTATGCTCGCCACTATGGAACGTAGTTGCACATGAGACGGTTTTTCTTTTCTTATTGGACTTTTAAAATAAATAAATGAATCTTGTTATTTGTATAGCTTCAACATATTCCGCTGTGCTTTCAAGTAATTTATTTATTACCCCCCACCAAGCTTACCGACCTCGGAAGGATGGAAGGCTGAGTCAAACTTGAGACGGCTACCTGAACTAAGTGGAGATTAAACCCGCAACCTTCAGGTCGTGAGCGAGAGCTTAGGACTGTATTTCTGCTGCCTTAGAGTTAAATGTGCTGCTTTAATTAATTTGCGGACGCCCATGCTTTCCAATGGGTGGATTGATTTGCTGATCTCTTGTGTGGATTCCGCAAATTTAACACGCCCGTAAACATTGGGCCAAACTCAGCATCAGTACAAGACTAGTAACATGTGTAAACAATATGTACACCAGCAAAACAGTGAGTGCAGCTCATTTTATTTGTTATTACAATAAGTTCTGTGGATTTTATTCTGCTCTCCTGGATTCCAGCCCATTCGCCTACATTCACAGTAAACAGGCAGTTCATAGATGAATGACTGCCTGTTTACACAGGCTGATTCATCCTTCAAAGTAATTTATCGTTCATCTTTCATTTCAGTTCAGTCATTTCGCTTGGACGTTGAGGGTCCGTAGCGCCGATCTGTAATGACCACGACCGAGAGCATTGTTCGATTCAGTGTAGATGTTGGAGGAGGTACCATTGCCTATCTGTTGCACCCACGAGCACCATGGACGACCAGGAGGCCTCCGCCATCCGGCAGGAGGTTGTCTCTCGATCTTCATAGCAAATAAGTCATTTGATGCCTGCATTTACACTGGACGATATACCGGCCCGTGTTAAAGGGTCCTTAAGGACTGACCAGATAATTATTACAGTCTTTATATTAGAGAATGGTGAAATAATCAGTTGGCGTATGCGCGACCATGCTTGCCCCTACAGAGCGTAGTTGTGCATGAATCAAGTTTTTTTTCCTCAAACTTTTGAAACTTCGCGCTAGTGCATGTGAGTTTGAAAAAATAAAGCATGAAAACACGCGATAATCCTGATAGTGAGAATAAAACTACTGTAATCAATGGCTTTGTTTCATCCCATTATGCAGTCATGAGTATCATGGCCGCATAACAGTACATAACCACATCCATCCCTATTACTGGATGTAACTTAGAATCAGTACAGGGCAATGTATGTAGGTATTGACTGTTTATGAAGATTTAGTCTGCATTTGACCTGTATATGGAATCAGAGGTGTCAGATGCTTTGTTCTCTGTGTATAAGGAACATTCTTGCATGTATTGCCATCAGTCATTGACAGTTAAGAAAAGTAACAGTCGTCAGCTATGTAATTGTTTATTCTTAATCACTCATGCCTATACAGAGTATACACAGTATACAGATTTTTGCAGCCGCTACTTTGGCTTGTCTTCTGCTTTATCAAAAATATTGTAAAATAAATGTACAAAAACAAACATATAATACAGAACAGAGATCTCCCATGTGGGAATAATCACCCCTGATCATCAGTACATCTTAATAATCAGTCCTTTAGGGCACGTGATAGGTGGTGAGATCACCCGTGTCAGTGATACCACCTCCGGAGAGTAATTGATATGAACAGTTTTGTCCAACCTGGTTTTCTAGATAATCACCAGAGCCTCTACATCAGGGGGCTTTTAGATGGAGCAATCTGTTGGGCATATGTGCTTCTGCAAAGGAACCATCATTGCTAGTGAACGGAGGTTGAGCTGGTCGGGGATCATTCCAGCCCATCCGCCTACATTTCACAGTAAACAGGCAGTTCATAGATGGACTGCCTGTTTACACGGGCCGATTCATCCTTCTGTTTTTATGCAGCATAAACTGAATAACAAACTAATTTCTTGTTCATTATTCAGTCGATGCCTGCATTTACACTGAACGATATATTGACCTGTGTAAAAAAGGTCCTTAGGGACTGACAAGATAATTATCACAGTCTTTATAATGGAGAATGTGAGATAATCATTAGATCCTCTATTAAAGAATGACCTGATAATTACCAACCTCTAGATTTGGGACTGACCAAATAATCACCAGAGCCTCTATATCAGGCTGACCTTTTGCCGCACAGAGACTTCTACATGATTATTCTGGTCTTATAGAACAATTGCAGTGCCTGTAATTTGTTCATAAGAACATCTTAGGAAGAGCACCTAGAAGGTACGAGGAAACCTTTAGGCCATGCATGCTCCTCTGGGAAATTTATGCAAATGTAAGATGGAACAATGTCTCTACAGCACCACCTATTGGAAGGCAGCATTCTTGCAAGTCAATGTCAGACCTTTTAACAAGCCTTGTAACCATGACTGTGAATATAAGCCAAAGTCAGAGTCTTCTCCAGAAGGAAAAGATAAACCATATACAAATAGACTGTTTCAGGGTTTTTGCCCCTCTTCAGTGTGCAATAGGCTGGCTGATAGCCTATGATGTGCATCGGGAGGGGTAAAGTTTCTCTTTCGGTAGAGCACCATAAACAAATTACTGATAATGATAATCCCCACCTTTGCAATTTGGCTCCTGTTGGCTCCCATGAAACTAGAGTACTCAGGATGGACAACACAGTCTTAGCACCTGTTAAACAGAGCACCTCAATGTCAGAAAGACTTAGGGTAAGGCTACGGCACAGCTGGGTTGTGGCCGAGATGCAGCCAACAACTAGCTGTTACTTGTTAATGGCTGCAGTAGATGTTGTTTTAGGCAAAACCTGCAGCCATTAACAACTGACAACTAGTGAAAACCTAATTCATTAGCATGGACCCTCACTACTGGAAGGGTTGCCAGGCGCATCACTACCAAAACCCAGCCATGCGGCGACCGCTACATGTGGTCGTACCCTAAAAATCATTGCACAATTTGCAGTACTTGTAATTTCAATGAATGAACCGTGTCAGTGATGCGGGCTTATTGCTGCAGAATATGAATGACAAGGCATTTCAAGGTAGGAATTTACCAGTCTCTAAAGCCCCTCCCCCTCTCCATCATCCCGTACAGGTGATACATAGAGGTAGATTTATCTGGAGGTTTGTTAACCCCGTATTCGCCCTGTTGTTCACTACCACTGACGTGGATCTGGAGTCGTAAAGCACAATGCCATTCATGTACAACAGTCTTGAAGAACTTGGTTGAACTCAATTGTGCAATTTTAGTCCATGTGTGAAGGTCTCACAGTGACGAGAGATCCCCGGCATTCCCCTTGTGTAACATGTCACTACTTTTGAGGGCTTCCTGCTATTTCCTCCTTCCCCCTCTGCTTGAAGACCATTAACGTTTTGACCATGTATGACCCAACATTCAATGGGCAAACAAAGTAAATAGCTGCACTGGGCCTTACCCATCTACATAACTCTCCTTCATATAAAAGTGGACACTGCTGTGACAGTCACGTCTCTAAGAGATTCTGCTGCTGTTGCCAAATGCATACATAGAGAAGACCAAAAATAAAAAGTAACCTTTATCTTGATGCTGTTTACCCAATAACCATACCCGGTCCTGCAACAGATTCAGTTCTAGTTCAGCTTTTTGTAGCAGAAAGTTGGCGATGACCCTTGGGTTGGTTTCCCCCTTCCTTATGTGTTAATGTTGTAGTGGCTAGAGAAGAAGGGAATGTAGGACAGGATCACACAAGCCATGATGGCTGCACCTGAAGAACAGACCTGTAAGGGACTTACCCCCATGAGTGAAGGATATCAGGAACGGAAGAGGATGGGTTGCTCTACTCACAAACACATGTGCTGCCTCTATCGTATGGACACCCTTGTCTCTCACTACCTTCTTGGACTTCACTTTTGTATCCACTGATCTCACTTCTTGAGGAAGGAGAAGAACATGGTGAAATGCCATGGTTTTACGTTTAAGGCTGTCTGAGATATATGGCTGCCTCCTTTTCAAGCACTTGTTCAGATTCTAGATACTGAACGGTAAATACATAGAGACGTGACTGACCATACAGTGACAAAACTTCTTCACAAACTCATTCATTGACTCCACAACAAGCGTTGTAAGTTGGAAGCCAACGGTGGCGAGTATTCTAGGATTATCCAGAAACACAATAAACACAAGACGCAGCTAAAAAAAAAAGTGCAAAGCGTTAACCTTCAAATATCTGCAACGTTCTTCCATCTGACATCACAATGTAAAAGTAGTCCCTTTGGTCATGAAGCGTGGGTCACCGCCACCTGGGTCCTGAGCTTAGCACATCACCGAAACTTCTGCGCTGTGCATGGCTCTACATTTCTCAGAGTTATTTGCCTGCTCTTTGCTCACTTCTTTGGGCTAGCACAGGCGCAGGATACAAAAGTCTAGTTCCTGAGGTTTTCGTTTCAATGTGCAGTGCTCTCTTGGTAAGGTTACTCCACCTCCAGCACTGCACCGCAATTGGCGTCTTTTAAATCCCCGGCCGCAGGTCTTTGAGCACATTGTCCATTCTCCAGCCTCCCATACTGGACATGGGTCACCACAGGTCCTTATTTCAGACGGGCGGAGAGAAGCTGGGCAATCTGATGCCAACTGTTCCCAAGGGTCACGGCATTCTACTATTCGAGTCTGTTGGCCATCACCACAAGAGACTGAGCATAACCCCCAACTACCTGCGTTCCACTGAGACTGGGGTCTAGGTCGGGGAGGTGGAGGTGCAAGAGCAGCAAGACTATTGCTTATTATTTGTACAGTTTTACTATCTTTCTTTTCCCTTGGGATGTAGAACGAATATCTCAGCCGTGGAGGTGTCATCTTCCCAACACACAAAACCTCTATAGTCAGCGATTCCTGAATCACGCCGACAGCTTGTAAGGCTTCGACTGCCGTACCGGTACCTGTGTACTTCAGGAGGCTCCCACGTACTAGGATGTCCTTCTCTACTGCAGACACAATGTAATTCCCATTCAGCAGGTAACGACCTTGTCCATTTTTCACTGCAAGGTAATTATCGTCATTGATGAGTCCTTTATACCCGCGTTGTCTCACATCTACGTTACTGGCACCGGCAGGAACCGTGACCACAAAATTATAGCCGTGTCTATAGAGAAAAGAGAATAAATGCATTAGAGAGAACAAGCCCATGCTGTGAAATACACAATTATGAGAAATACAAAAAGTGAAAAGAACTACAGACATGGATGGCAAGAAAATACAAAATAAATAGATCCTTGACCAAATCATCCAAGAAGTTGTGGAACACAACATTTAACCAGTGAGACGTGAGCACTGCAGCCAACCACCGGCTTACATCGTATATGCCTATTGGCTGTACATCAATGCTGCTGCAGCAAGACCCACAGCAGCAAAGCACTGCTATAACTGCAGTGTCAGGGGGTGAGGTGATTATACCTTGTTTTATGTTTTTACGTCAGGATTAGCAAATTGGAATCTTTTTACATATCGACTCCCCACATATGTCCAACAACATCTACAACAACACTATATAGCCCCTGGAGCCCAAATAGGAGGTGCGGAATAGGGATATGTGAACAGCACACTGTGAGATGGGGATGGGATGTTGGTGTAGCTCATTTTGGTTTTGCTATGGTGCTCTCCCGTCACATTGCACACCCCTGAGAAATACTATGCAGGTGCCGGAGATGCAGCCGCATGGAGATTATAACATCTGTGCACATCTCTGGATACTCACATGGGTTTAGTAAAAAGACCGGATATCTTCTTGCAACTTTTATTGTCTCCACCACATACTCTGCATTTATCGAATTTCTTCTTGGACCCCAGCTGGCCATCACATCCAGCTTTGATGCACTTGCCTTGCACACAGACAGAGGTGGAGTCGGGGGCACACGGGGTCCCATCGACGACCTGTGTGGTGGATGAATCATAGTGTTATAAACTCATCCAAGATCCTAATGTGGTTACATTGTAGCTGGCAGCTCTGTGTGCCACGAGACGCAGGCAAATAAATGATACATCTGTAGAGGATGCCAAAAATATGCAAAATATTTATGTAAAATACGGTACATTGAGAGAAGAGTGGGCACGGGAACAATGTGCTAATATGACGGAGTGTTCCTTCGACACAGGAGCATCCCTTTTGTGAGCCACATGTCTGACCTAACCTGGTCTGATATAGGGGTACAGTATATAGAGATAGTGTTCCCTGGATATTGGGTGACAGACTAGTTGGCATTGTTCATGTACAGCACTGGCTTCTGGGTTTACACCTAACCAGGACAATATGGGCACGGAGTTTGGCTATAAAGAAGAACATTGAAACTTGTTGCCTTTGGCATGTGTTGCGTGGCTGCAATAAGGACATTAAACTGTAAGCTCCTCTGCTCATTCTTTCTCTGTAAGCTACTCAATAGTTAGAAGCATCGAGAGCGCTCATGCGTTGCCATTAAATCTGCCAGATTCCTGCCCTGAGCCTGTAGGACTCCTGGAGCTTCTGACCATAATGCAACAACCGTTTGGCAGGTGCTCATCTGTATTAAACTAACCATATAAGGGAAGAATATTGGGAGGTCCAGTCCTGATGGATTTTCTGGATGCCTTGAAGGGGAATTAAGACGAGAAAATACTTTGCGGCTCCCCAAACATCAGGGACAAGACCCTCCATGGGCAGCTACTATCAAGGGTGACATTTCCCACTGCTCTACTACTTCCCCCAGTGTTGTATGGACATTACTAATTCGCCATGCACCCAGTGCTGTACCGAGGTCATCTTCATCTGCACTAACCTTTGGTGCCAGCACATAGAAGTAGCCAGTGCCGTTGGCTCTGCAGATCAGCTTGCATTTATCCCTTGGTGACACTCCGGAGTATTTGGGGACCCACCCCACTGTGGATGTCAGGCGATTTGTGCTTTGATTGAAGCCGTTGAAAGCCTCGCACTGCTCTTCACGGAAGCTTTTACCTGCGACACAGAATATATCCATGTTTCCAGCCAATCAAATATTACACAGGGCTGACGGAGCAAAAATCACTGGGTTGTTTCAGTTTCACTGTTAATTGCTCATTATTCACGCAGCCAAAGATCGAAGGGTGAACAATATTCGTTCATTCATTTCATGCAAGTATGAAAATTATCGTTGGCTTGTTTGCTAATCGTTCAGTTTAAATACCGATCATTCAATCATTCTCATTCACAAACACAGTAAATGTGAACAACTGAACGATTTGCTAATGAATGAAGTATCTGCCTGTATAAGCAGGCTGCATGAGCGAGCTCTGACATAAATCACTCAATGTAAAAGTATCCGAAGACCTCATATCCATGAGAGGGTCAGATCCCGTGTGGGGAATCCCGCACAGAATCCAGCCCTGCCGGCGGCCAATGAGCCCTATTTACCTGCTTTATTCCAATGTCGGTGTCCACGCAGGTCTCTTCATATCTTGATTCGCTGTACTGCGCATGTCCACGGCTGACCGTCGGACATGCACAGTGCAGTTTTTTTTAAATCTCCTGCTTTCCCACGGATCAGTGGCACGTGTGCAGTGTTAGCTTGTGGGTGTGCTGTGGATTGGACGGCTTCCATTGACTTCAATAGAAGCCGTCTGTGCGGGACCCGTAGTGAAATGGAGCATGCTGCGATATGTTTTCCGGACCAAAAGATCCACAAAACATTCACAGGCTTTAATTCCAGAGCGGACGCCAATGCTTCCCTATGGGCGGCTTGATCTGCAGATCTCCCACGGGATTCCACAAACCAGATCCGCCCGTGGACATGAGGCCTAAGAGCGGCCATATTAACAACTACGCTCTCTGCTACAAACCGTCGTCGTGCATTACTGGGGTTTCTTTCTATGGCCGCTCAAACTTCGCGCCACAGCGCAGGAGTTTGAAAAAAACTGCACGAAGATAGTATTAACCTATGTGTGGGAAATATAGGGCAAGTCAGGGGCGTAACTATAGAGGGTGCAGGGGATGCGGTTGCACCCGGGCCCAGGAGCCTTATGGGAACCATAAGGCCTCTCTTCTCCATATAGGGAGCCCAGTACTATGAATAAAGCATTATAGTTGGGGGCCCCGTTCCAGGTTTTGCATTGGGGCCCAGGAGCTTCAAGTTACGCCTCTGGGGCAAGTCATATCTTTTCACGCCCGTACTATTAATGGGCGAGAGTATGAAAATGAAACCATTGTGTTGTCTTCGTCCCATTATGCAGCCGTGATTATCACAGCCATAATGGGACAAAATCATGCTCACCTGTTTAAGCCCTAGACACTACATGCTGCTCTGATTGGCCAGTTCTGCGCACATGGGCAGCGCTGTCCAATCAAAACAACGTGCAGTATCTTAGACTACAGATGCAACTAATGGACAGTGTACAACAGGTAGTCAGAGTAGCGGTGCGGCTATCTTGTTTGCCCAGGACCGGAGGGTCATTTTGATATTCATAGTGCTGTATACCAGTATTATCACTCACCAGTACTGGGATAGACATGCAAGTAAGGGTGTATGCGTTTTTGCACACGCCTCAGCGCAACATATTTATGCCACGTACAGGGCTTTTTGCACGCGTATCAACGTATTTTACTGTACTTTTTGTGCGTACAGGGAATGTTCATTTGTGTGCAGCCGACGAACAGTCAAATTTAAATAGCTATTTAGCCTAATGAGTTCCAGATATGTTCTTTTTTCACGGATTGACGCAGCATATTGCACTTCCATTTGTGCACCCCCCATAGACATGCATGTAACATGCACAATGCTGTATACTAGTGTGATCACTCCCCAGTATTAGGACAGACATGCATGTATTGTACACGATGCGGTATACTAGTGTGATCACTCACCATTGTCGGGGCAGGGGTTGAGAGTACATGATCTGTATTTCACGCGTAGACCCTCACAATACTGTCCTCCATGGGACGGCTCTGGGTTGTTGCACTCTCGTTTGGCCAGCTGCACCCCCCCACCACAGGTCCGGGAGCAGTGCCCATATGGGCTCCACTTGCCCCATGATCCATCCACCTTGGGAGAGAGAAAGAAAACCATGTAAAAGATGAAACAATGAAATTCATGTTCCTATTGCATCCTATATACATACATAACGCTCTGTGCCCACTTCCAGTGCAATGCTAATGTATGCTCTATAAATTATCAGCACCATGTTGTTTCCTATATATTATCAGCACCATGCTATGTGTGGTATATACTACCTGTGCCATGCTACTGTGTATGTGGTATTAATTACCAGTGCTATGCCATGTTATAAGTCGTATATACTACCGGTAGCACAGAAGGACTGGTATTTAATGTTGGCAATATATCACATTATTAGAATTATACAGGATTTCCGTAGCAAATCTCTGGGAATGAGCTGCAGGATCGTACCCAGGTATGTACCTGAGGTTGCCAAGGTACAGAACATGCTGATCCAAGATGTGATGAAACCTGTACATGGAGCTCTGCCCATACACGGGGCTCTATATACCATATCAGGAAGAGATCTGTGCTGTATGCGCTACAATATCTGTTCTGGGGTATCTATCCTGCATGTCTGCTTACAGTGTCTCTATTCAGTATCAGTCCGTCTATACTAGGGCTTATTCACACTTCCGTTTTTTCCTGTGTGCAGTCCTCATTTGCAACAAGCTGCTCACAAATAGCATAACTACTGACTTCAATTGGTCATTTCAGACATGCAATATTTTTCAAGGACCCATTGTTGGGCTTACGGCATGAAAATCACGGCTGCATAATGGGACGAAGCAAAAGTATTGATTTCAATGGCTTAGTTTTCACTAGTGGGAGTCTCTATGTGTTGGAGAACACAGGTCACTCTGCTCTACCCTTCCATTACATGATCTCAGTATCCAGCACTTTGTATGTGCACCCTGACACGCATGTAACGCAGCATGAGCACGGCAGCAGTGAACATGTTTGATGTAATAGGTAGGTAGGATGAGTGTCATGGAAGTTACACAACTCTAATCATCTTCATGACCCTTGGAGCAAACACTAACAGATGTGTAGGTGCAACGTCATAACTTTTAGGGTACTTTCACACTGCATCTTCACTTTACGTTTACCACATGCGCTGGGAAAGCTTCTCGTGCATTACGTAAACTGAACCATAGACCTGATGGAGGCTAACTTCTCCTCCGGTCAGGTGGCTTCTATCAGTTTCCTTTTTTATTGCATGCAATAGACTGCACTACTGTATGCAGGGGCATCCAGTAAAAAACATATACCAGGCAGTTTACGTTTTTTACAACTGTAGCCTATGAGAGACAGATGCCACTAAGTGACAAGTGTTAAACACATATCTGCAAGGTGTTCGTCAGAAATCCTCACGCCAGAAATCTCGGACATACAGAAAATATTCCCAACCAATGTTAATCATCTGATGTTTGTGGGGCAACTGTGTGGTCCTCATTGCCTCCAGCTGGGATAAACAAGGATCGGATAGCTTTTTTGCCCATTCGTTTCTTTTTTTTTTACCCCAAGATTAGCAGCTGTTTTTGTCTCTCCTATATAGAAATAATAAACCGAAATAACAAGAGGGGCGATATCTCAGCATGTACTGATTACTGTGTGCAGGTGCCTCTCCAGACAAGAGATTACTATGATGCATGCAGTCAAGACACGGTGGAAAAGTCACATTTATCTCCATGCTATTTTCTGCAGGACGTTCTCACAGTATATCACTCAGTTTGACCAGAGTTGGCACAGTTTATACCTTGCTGTATCCAACCTTATCAATCAGAATGTCACCAGGAGAACACAACGCTCATGGTTTTAATTGGAAACAGTGTAGCATAGTCTCCTGACCAAGGGAGTTACAAGGACAGAATGAGAGCTGCGACCTCCGAATGTAACAGCCTGCTTGCCACATTACTAAAGGAAAGTATAAGTTATGCAATACATATGCACATTGTACTGTATATGGCCTCCTCATGGGTAATAGGTAGTCATGATCGAACTTTTTAAAAGTTCGGTTCAATAAATTCACCAAATTTTGACAAAAAGTTTGGTACGAATTAGTTCAAACCAAACCAGAATTTCACAAAAATCGCTAAAACAGGTGTATAACACTGTTTAAGAGCCATAAAAGCCCTGTATAACAGTCTTTGGTCACCTAGGAGTCTATTTTAGTGCTTTTCAGCTGTTTTTAAAGCTAAGTTAATAGAGAAAAAAATAATAACAAAACAAAATTGAAGATAAAGGAAAAATAATAAGAAGGGATAAGAAGTAAAATGAAGAAGGAAAATAAAGGAGAAGAAGAACAAAAAGAAATAAGGAAAATTATGGGAAATGAAGGAAAAAGTAGGAAAAAGAAAAGGAAGAGGAAGAAGAAGGAAAAGGAGGAGAAAGAAAAAAATAAATTTTCCTTCTCCTTTTCCCTTATTTTTATTTGCCTGCTTTTTAAAAGAAGGTGGGAAAAGAAGAAGAATTTTAGTGGGTTCGGCCAAGGCGAACTTTTTGCAAAATTCATCCCAAAACAGGGCTGTACTGTTTCGGTTTGCTCAACACTAATGTGCTGGTGCTCTTTTGTATGTCATGCCTCACCTTGTATCGCTTGCTGCTGTGTTTTTCTACACATGCTCCATTCAGACAGAATTTCCCCTCACCACAGCTGGTACCATCCGCCCAAGGAAAATGTCGAGTTTGGCACACCAGCTGCCCTCGGGCTCTCCCGGTACACCACAGCTTGGTGCAGTACTGCATATAAGGACATGGTTTGGATCCTAGACCAAAGGCGAGCTCGCACTGCCGGTTTAGGCTGTAGCTGGCCCCCGGTAGCTCATCAGGCAATGATATTGGCTTTGCTGGCTCATCCAGGAGACACTCACCTAAAAGAATGAAGGAAGGAGCAAGAAGAAGAATGTAATGTATGGAATTTTAATTGTGCAATAAAGAACAAAAATGCTACGTGTATGGCTCACAAATGACATTCCTCATGTTCAGTATAAAGATGCCCAATACCTAGTGTTGAGCATTTTAGCCAAATACAAATATATTCACTCTATGATTCATAAGTAGCAGGATTATAGAGCGGGTATATCATACTCGGGCAGAGTTTATTGCTTTTATCACTTGCAGTATCAGTTACTACTACTCTGACTTCTTTTCCTTCCATACCCACTAGAGATGAGCGAGCATGCTCGGATAAGGCAGTTACTCGAGCAAGCATCGCTCTTCTCGAGTAACTGCATTCTCGTCCAAGCAGGCTCGCGGGGGCGACGGGGGGGAGAGTGAAAGAGATCTCTCTCTCTCCCCCCCCCCCCCCCCCCCTGCTACTGCCTTACTCGAGCGTGCTCGCTCATCTCTAATACCCACCAATGAAGCAGCGCCAATAGCAGCGCAATGTACTGATATATTTCACTAGTCAGTGATCTGAACTTTCTGATTTACATTATAAGGAGAATAAGTGCTTCTACCCCTATAAGGTAGGACAATGGCTTCCAAATCTGGTAACACATTATTTGTACATATGTACATTATATTATAATTGCAAACACAGCAATTACTTTCCTAATAGCTGCACAAGGACATCTGGCATGGCTAAATAAATCATGGAAGGGATAATGGATTGATCTCACCTTGACATCTCATGAACCCTAAAATGTAAGCGCAAACACCCCAGGGTCCTGTCCCCTCCGCTGCCGCCTCCCCGTCAGTGCATAAATTCAGATCTTGTGTTAAGTTTACAAATGCAACTGGATGCCAAGAATAAACTGTTTAAAGAGGCGTTAGAGCTGAGCCAGAGAAGGGACTAAACCGTTCAGCTGTGGAAATCATTACAGACTGGACCCAGCTGTCAGTGTACTCCTCACTTCTCCGCCACGCTCCTCAGCTGGACAGCTGTATGTATACTGCTATTACTGGAAATATGCTGCACCATTAAGTCCAGGCTACACGGGCCTCAGCCAAATCAGGCATCATCAGATCAGCCTGCATTTGTCATGGCTGCACCCCAACAATTCTGCATGGAGTTCCTCCCTTCAGAATGGAGTGCTATACACAATTATATATAACAGAGCTAAGGCCTCGTACAAACTTCTCTATAGTAATGGACGGCTTTGAGTAGAAACATCTTTTTGACAGCTGCTTTTGCCCTATACATGTGTTTTTGTATTACTAAATGACTAGAAACAGTGTATTAACACAAAGGATTTCCTATCCTGGGACCCCATGAAAATGTGTAAGGGCTCCTGGTAGCCTATGTAACATGATGGTTTAATGGCTGCTGTGCAATAGCCGAAGACTGACAAGGATGCCCCTAGTGACCCCGTATCATCGCCAACAATGCCTCGCATGGGCCTAGGAAAGGCATCATGGACCTTGGACAAATGTCAGAAGGTTCTCTGGAGTGACGAGTTCCTTTACTGCTGAACCATATGAAAGGCTGGGTCTTTATCTGGCATAAACAGCATGAAGCCATACCCTATGGACCATTGGAGTTGAACAGGCCAGTGGTGGCAGTTCCATGATCTGGAGAGTGTTTTCCTAGCATTGCCTAGGATTGTTAGTCATTATACCACAATCCTTGAATGGTGAACACTACAGGGACCTGTTAGCTAAACATCAGCACCCATATCTTCAGGAAGTTTTCCTCAATCATAGTGCCATCTCGAACAGGACTACGCTTTGTGTAATGGAGCTCGGATCATTATGGAGTGGTTGGAGGAACACAAGGAATTCCACACTGCCTTGGACTCAAACTCACCAGACTGAAACACCATTGAACATGTTTAGGATATGCTAGAAAGGCCTGTGAGATCTGCTCCTACTTAACCTTAAAATGTGCACCAACCAACTGATGGAGCTACTGCAACACACATGGGTTGAGTTGAGTATGCAAGACATTTGCCACCTTGTGTAATCTGTTCCCTGATGTCTGAAAGACAAAATGGTGGGCTAACCCATTACTGAGTAGGTGTTCCTATTGTAGTGAGGTTATTATGTTTGCTTTTTCATTTTATGGATGATACAGTGCAGAAGACCTGGGAGTGGAGTAGAACCACCCTTCCTTAGGTGAGTTGGGTGAGCACACTAGGTACAGTGAAATCGTGAATCCTGGTCCTGGGGCTTAGAATAGTGTCCAGCCAGTGCTGGATTACTTATTTATGAAGGTCTATGTAATCCTCACCATGACCGTTGTCCAGGAAATCAGTAATGATGGCAGCACTGCACCCAGACCATGGATTGACTCGGTCGATCTGTATCAGCGTTGGCGACATCATGTGGTTCTCCTTTAGCTTCCCGAACACTTCCTCGCAGGCCTTGACGTTGTCATGTGGCATGTTGAATACGTGACCTACGGCAGAGGAGAATGCAGTTAGAGAAGGAGACAGTGAGAGCTTTACTGCTGTCTAATTTACAACACTGGAAATCTGACAAGATGGAATATTGAGCAATTGTAATTTATTTCCTGCATCCCGGGGATATTTTGTTTCTTAGACTGAACAACCATCTGTAATGAATTTTGATGAGGAGGGATCCAAATCTCTGGAAGGTAGGAGGAATTCTTTACATTATTAGTAAATAAAAGAATGAGCAACCATTTAGCCTCTGCTATACCCGGCTGCCTAAGCCAATCACCCTGCAGCATGGAGTATGGGGATAAATCCAAAAACACAGAAGAAACTCACTCAAGCAATGGCAGAATATACAAACAGTGCAGGAGTCAGCACTGAATCCATAACATCTTGCCAATCACGGAGCCATATAATAACCCAATCAGGTCACATGTACCATGGAGGAATATTTTTTAGCTATTCTTGCTTCACGACAGTAGGAACTAAAGGCCATTTTGGCTCTTCTAGAGACTGTCACTTCCCTTGGCTCCTGAAGGACTAATATGTCAATGTTACAATACTGGGCAAAAAAGTATTAACCAGTTATACTGTGTTTCCCCCAAAATAAGACACTGTCTTATATTAATTTTGTGTCTAATTTTTGCGGGTGTCTTAATACACACCTAGCAGGTGCCGTTCGGGTCCCACTCACTGGTCTCGGTCACTCCGGCAGTCTTCTGTGTAGTCCTCAGCACTGAGAGAGCATTTTCTTCCTGGTAACGGGGCTTGAATACCCCATTTCCAGCAAGAGATTGCGGTGATTGGTTCAGGA
Source organism: Eleutherodactylus coqui (assembly GCF_035609145.1). NCBI lineage: Eukaryota > Metazoa > Chordata > Amphibia > Anura > Eleutherodactylidae > Eleutherodactylus > Eleutherodactylus coqui. The sequence goes on along the minus strand of NC_089842.1, from coordinate 77,367,401 downwards.
ACACTACCTTAGCCAATCAGAGCCGGCGCTCGATGAACCAATCACAGCCATTCATTGAATGACATCATTGAATGAAATACCTAACCTCCCCCATATAAAATCATAATACCTCTTATTCTTGGTTCATGTAAGGAGTCTACAGTTTAGCACCTAATTTATAAACTATGACTACTATTATCCTGCTGATGAAATAGGTAGTCATAGCCACACCTCCTGGGATACCCAGCAACATACTGTAGCATTTAAGGCTGAAAAAGATGTATGTCCATCCAGTTCAGCCTATTATTCTATTATCCTACATTGATCAAGAGGAAGGCAAAAAAATCCCAATGAGGTATAAGCCAATTTTCCTCATTTTAGGGAAGCAAAATCCTTCCCGACTCCAAGTCTGGCAATCAGAATGATCCCTGGGTCAACAACCCTTTGCAAGTAATCTAGTGAGTATAACTTGTAAAATTGTTTCACTCAGGAAGGCGGAACCCTATGTTTTGCCTTGTAAACTAAGAATCATACACCAGGGGCTTGACTGGACCCCATGGCAGGACCACATAATCTGTAGTGCAGGCCCACTGTGCACAACCATACAGCACATGGCCTTCTATCAGATGTTCTGTGAATGAGAGACAGGAAGAACAATCACTGCTCTTATGGATCCTCCAGGGACTGGTAGCCAAATGCTAAGATCACGCAGTTATACTGACCTCTATGGCCACCATGGTTGTGCTGCACTGCTCTGTAATGAGCAATATTAGATATTTGATGGAGAGCTCAATGACATATTTTCTTTGGCTTTTACAGAGATTTACACATTTCAATGATGTGTTTACAAAGGTTAAATTCCTGCATATCAGGATCCAAGTACTAAAAGGAGGCACGACGGCTGCAGACGAAGAAACATGGAGGTGTCTCTGTATTTGTGAGGTGTTACAGAGTTTCTTCACTGTGTTAAAATACAAAACCTTCAGCTACAAATCCGTGTTATTTGCTATTTTCCATGTGCTCATTTTTATGTGTGTCAGACATGGTCGCATCACTCCAAAAGCTGCGGATAATGGCAGGAAGGCTCTACTTACACCACAAATGCATAAATGATGGCATTGCCGTATTCAGGTGTGAAATACATTCGCCATAAAGAATAATGGGACTCTACATTATTTTCTTTGTGCTTTTATTTTGTGCCGGAAGACTGATGCAATTAACATTTATTATACACAAGCCAACTGAATGCATAGCTATTCGCCCCATTCAAGTCATTATGTAGTAGAGGCACCTTATGTGGATATAACATTTGTACTTGTGGACGCTGCCATTTGTTTCCAGCCTTCTTTGCAAAACTGTTGCAGATCTGTCAAGAAAGCAGCTATCTCGAAAACCAGACAGACATTCTCAATGGGATTCTGAGCACTATCCATCCATAACAATTGAATACAAAATAACCAAGTGCATAATTATTCACCCACGCTATTATGTCATACGCAAGTCGGCTCTGGCTTTAGCAGTGACGTAATCCATGCGCTTCTACTAAACAGCGAGAGCAACAATAGTCATTTTTTACTAGGGGCTGAATATTTTATTTTTAGGCTCTGTACACTCTGTGCTGGAGACAGGATCATTGATTTACAGTCACAGTTTCCAGAATTCTTATGGTCCAGACTGAGATTAAACTGCATTGACCCTGTTACAAGTTTTAGACTTGAGCAGTGAAGTATAAACATTCAGGAAAATGTCCTCCCTAACTGTATCATTTACTGGAAATAATACTACGAACCTCGCCCATCAGGGGGAGGTACTGATCAGGAGCCAAACTACCATGTCAGCTGCTGCGGAACCTCTTATGAGGGGATCACAGAGCGTCTGACTACTTTTCGGCAGCAGATGACATTTACTCCTTGTTCATAATCCACAGGATTCTCAGCAAAATCCTAAAGCAGAGCCTTGAATTTCTGCCAAGGTTCTACTCATTGTACAACCCAACTGCATCCATGGTGAAGAAAAAGCACAACTATGTACCTGTTCCTGTGCCCTCCCCTGTCTACGGTACCTTGTTTCTGGAAGACTTACCAAGCTCATGAGCCGTAGTGAAGGCTGAAGGAAGCCCGTCATCCTCTATCACTGAGCAGCTGCGCTTAGGATCACACATGGTACCCACGTCTGCCATTCCCAGAGTGTCACAGGTGGAGGCGCCACACAGGTCCTGCAAGAAGGTAAAGAAATGAAAATGTTGCTGAGTCTGCACACTCTGATACCAGAGATCAGAAACACATCCACTACTTCTCTCACTCCAGCTCTGTATTGAAGAAGGCCACTTTATTTAATGTTCCTGCTAAAGGTCCATTTATACGCAATGATTATAGCTCAAAATTCATTAAAACGATGGCAAATTGTTGCGTGTAAATGCACTATTAGTCTGAACGATGATTTTTAGGTGAGCTTAAAAACCATCGTTCAGACTGCACACTGTGTTCTCCACGGGAGCAGGAGATAATATTGTATTCTCTCTGCAGCCCGTGCCAGAACAATGAAGCTAGTTGCAGAGCTCAGACCTCCTTCTGAGTTTTGGAAGCAGCTCTGGGAGGCTCATTTACACGCAAATGAAGACGATCCCTAAAACTTTCAATTGTTTGAAAGATTATCTTTGCGTGTAAATGGGCCACAAGAATGTGTTTTTTTACTCTAACTTTACTGTTGTGGATTAACAGAACGTGAGCTGTACGTTGATTGGCTGACGGGATGGGGAAAAAAACATTTCCCAGACTCTGGTGCGATTTTGCAGTTTTTGCAGAGAGCCTTGTGAAGAGTGAGCTTACCCAATGATGCTGGAGAGCTAGGTTTTCCTATACTAGAGAGAAAGAGAGCACAACTCGGATTCTTGTAATGCCGCTTTTATGACTTGTTATTTGTATAGTGCCAACTTATTACACCCCAGTAAGCTGGGTACTCATTTTACCGACCTTGGAAAGATGGAAGACTGAGTCAACCTTGAGCCGGCTAACTGTACTATGCAGGGATTGAACCTGCAACCTTCAGGTCATGAATGAGAGCTTAGGACTGCATACTGCTGTCTTACTCTGTGCCACACGAGGCGCCACATGAGTGGCAGAGGGAGGTATGCCGATCATCCAAGAAAATATCAGCTGCAATTTTTGACTGCAAGCGACGAGCCATCCCTGGGAAAGAGAGCACCAGCAAGAGCAGATAGGCCAACATCCAATATCTGTCTGTTTCAGTAGTGCAGTCTCCCCAAAGGTACTGTGCTATTATTTTTTTTCAGGGGCAGTGACTAAATATTTCAGGTAGGGGATTAAGTCATTTGGTTAACCAAAGTTCCTGCAAGACTAATGATTAGTTGTTGGGCCAACAAAACATTCAGATTCCTGCAACCAGCGAGAATCTGAACAATTGTGGTTCAGTGTGAAAGCATGCACAGGCTGTACGACTAACAATTATTTGTTTGTCATTCAGTTCACGCAGGCCTATAAACCGAACGGTCCCGTGTAAACAGGCAGCTGTTCATCTATGAACGACTACCTGTATACTGTGAATGGAGGCGGGCGGGCAGAAACAATCCCCGGCCCGCTCTGTATCCATTCACTGAGCAAGGCACAGAAACTATCATTGCTGGGAGGACCTGTCGGGCATCTGCGCCAGAGAAGTCATCCCATGTCAAAGGACTCTTAGTTGATTTAAAAAAGAATTCTATTTTCAACCAGCATCTGTGGAGCTATTTACCCCTGGCCAGGGCAAACCATTGATTGACTGTGATAATTCTACACTGCATGCAGAATATTAAGAGCGCCCTATTCATAGGATATGGATTGAGTTATAGGGTTAAAGGGGTTGTCCAGGGTTAACACAACAGCTGCTTTCTTCCGAAAACAGTGCCACCTTTAGGTTGTGTCTGGTATTGCAGCTCAGCTCCCATTCACTTCAATGGAGCTGAGCTGTAATACCACACACAACCTTATAGACAAGGGTGGCACTGTGTTTGGAAGAAAGCAGTCATGTTTTTCTAAACCCAAACAACCCTTTTAATTGAACAATACTAAACTGTTTGCAACGTATCCAGTTCATACTTTTGTATGTTTATGCCAAATTATTCTTTATCGTACATTCAGTAAACTATTGCTTGAACTGATGTAAAGCCTCTCCATCACCGGCGTCATATTCCGCACCTGCAACCTGTTTCATGTGTGCCCAGTACTCTACATCACAAGTCTATCACTGACCACTACAGTCGTGTTACTTGCACCCTGTCATGTATGTCATGTTAGAGACATCTTCTTCCAGCGTCTCTGCCTATGACACAACATAATGGTGTTTGTCTGCAGCTCGCTATGGAATTATACACTTTATGCCAGGTTAATTGTTTGAATTCCTTTTTTCCTTGGCAGAATCTCTGTTATTTGTGGCCAGAGTCCAGTTTTGAGAAGAGAATCTATTAAAGAGCATGTCTGAGCCTTGCCTACGGGGAGCTGCCACATTCTAGCTCCATAATGTTAACTCAAAATCTGGGCTCAGTTACCAGATGCAAAGCAGCAGTAAGACCACGTTCCCACATACAGGTACTGACTACTGGCTGAGACCTATAGCCATATCATCTTGTCAACCTTATCAGCAAGATCACATTAACATTGGCTGCCACAGCTGGGTGCGGTCTCAGCCGCAAACTGGTATTTGTACATGGGAACGCAGTCTGAATGGTTGCCCCTTTGCCCATTAGTAAATGCTGACCATTTGGAAGAACAGTAAATGCTGACCACTTGTAACAATAGTAAATGCTGACAACCTGGACCAATAGTCAATGCTGACCACCTGGACCAATAGGCAATGCTCACCACCGGGACCAATAGTCCATGCTGACCACCTGGACCAATAGGCAATGCTGACCACCGGGACCAATAGTCAATGCTGACCACCTGGACCAATAGTCAATGCTGACCACCGGGACCAATAGTCAATGCTGACCACCTGGAACAATAGTAAATGCGGACCACCTTAACCATATAGTAAATGCTGACCATTTGGAAGAACAGTAAATGCTGATCACCTGTAACAATAGTAAATGCTGATAACCTGGACCAAAAGTAAACATGGACCACTTGGACCAAAAGTTAATGCTGACCACTTGTACCAATAGTCAATGCTGACCACCGAGATCAATAGTCACTGCTGACCACCAGGACCAATAGTCAGTGCTGACCACCTGGACCAATAGTGAATGCTGACCACCTGGACGAATAGTAAATGCTGACCACCTGGACCAATAGTCAATGCTGAGCACCTGGACCAATAGTCACTGCTGACCACCTGGACCAATAGTAAATGCTGATCTCCTAGAACAATAGTTAATGCTGATCACTTGGAAGAACAGTAAATGCTGACCACCTGGACCAATAGTAAATGCTGACCGCCTGTAACAATAGCAAATGCTGACCACTTGGAAGAACAGTCATTGCTGATCACCTGGACCCATAGTCAATGCTGACCAGCTGTGACAATAGCAAATGCTGACCACCTGGACCAACACTTAATGAAGATCAACAGAAACAGCTATACCAGGATATTAGAAGGATTAGTTTATTGTCTTACTAGACGTCCCCTCCTCATTCATAATATTTAGTGGTAATTCACACAGCTATTTTATTCCTGAGTTCTGTCCGAGTTTTTAGCTGAGTAAACTTGGACAGAACTTGGACTCATTATAATAAATGGGGCTTTTCAGACATGTGATTTTTTTTCCACTGACCAATGGTCCATGTAACAAAAAAAATACAGCTTGTCCTATCCTGGTCCAGTTCATGGATGAGAGTGGGATAGGCAATGTCCACTCTCCCACACATTGGACAGCACATAGACCGCGAGTCAATGTTCTGTCCGATGTTGTAGTAGATAACCAACAGCATTAAAATGGGAAAAATACCCTCTCAAGGGGAGGCTTTGGGGCTGCACAGTCACGAACAGAAGATGGACCACTATCTTCCTAGATGCAATGTGATATCCAGATATAGTGACAGCAGCTCAAATCCAGGTGCAATAAAAGAATTTTCTTTATTCCATCAGTAAAATCTGCAACGTTTCGGCCATTGCAATGGCCTTTCTCAAGCATGATATCTGGATATCACAATGTTCTGTCCGATTTGAGCTGTGCCCAGAATCCCAGATGCAACTCACACTCAGCCGTCTGAATACGGCCTTAGGTTTGCAATGTCCCGTTAGATAAATGTCATATCAGAAGCCATTTACTCATCTTGCGCTGATCCTTAGCTACTATACTTCATGCATTACACACCAGTCTCATTCAGAGCTGTACTCACAACTCTGCAGTTTACAAACTATACTGAAAGCTGCAGTGCTGCAACCTAAAAATTAGCAGGTAACCACTAGGGGCGCTATTACTCCTCACATGGTGCAGAAATTTCCGCAATGTTTTTCGAAAAATGCTGAGGATCCTCAATCTACACCATACCTATTTATGCTGCAGATTTCTTTGGCGGACTTCAATCCTTGAAATACAAGGATTGAATTCCGCATCTGTTCTGCATTTAGGTGTGTATTTGGCCACTCCATAATTGCTGCGGGTTTTCTGTTACGGAATTCCCTGCAGAAATCTTACCATGCGAGAAAACAGTCTAAAACATGATGGAACAGCAGAATTGGGGTTTTAGCTCTGGATACGAGTAAAGTTTTAACCAAAACCTAACAACAGAATGGTGAATGCAGCTCTGGATGTGTCTGGAGTATAAATCATCATGTGATGGCAGAACTATGAGCACAAGGTAAGTACAGTAAATGATTTAACAAGTGTTGATGGAAGTAAAAGGGGCTGTCCCATAAGACAGATTTGTTTCTTCACTTTTCCTTAAGTTCCTGTCTTGTCTGTGTTTAACTCTTTTATCACACAATTTCCTAATTCTCTTCCCTTTAGTGGCAGCCCCCAGGCAGTATAATCTACCTGCACTCTCCCCACCCTTTCAATATATATAACCGTCCTCTGGCTGACCTTCCCAACTTGCTCTACCGCACCCGTCACCCATCTACAGGTAACACATTCCTGCGTGGCAGCAAGTCCTGGCACTCCCCCCCCCCCCCCCCCCCTCCGTGTATACAGGATAGGACATGGCCAACTCTCCCACCTACATGAGCCGAGCGCCATTGTTTTATACCAGAGGCTGTTCTGCTGTGCAGCACAAGGAGGGGGATTATTAAGGTATATGGACTTTTATTGAACATGCAGGAATATGAGGGCAAATAAATGGAAGCATTAAAAAAAACGGGAAGATAGATCCTTGAATCTACTATTGTAATCCAGGACCACCGCTGCACCATTGAAAGTCTTCAGTTTTGCCTGGAACTTTGTGTGTGTGTCCTGATAAATGCATCGCTGTTTGAAATATTCCTGCCATATGTAAATGATGCAGAGCATCTTCGATGTAGAGCATGGGAATATTTCACACTTTACACAACAAGTCTACATTCCCCAACAATGGATCCCCCAGATCCCACGCTAGGGGATCACACACTACATCCCACAGGCCAAATTGGCTCAGATCAAACACGAATTTGTGTATTACTGTATACTTGGCCTATTATATTATACGGATTCATGAACTGCCGAGCTACAGTAACTGCACTCCTTTTACTGTGTAATGGAGGATGCAACAAGCTGTATCAAGAGAAAGGTGGCATCATTGTTTGATAGCTCATGAATGAGTGTGCCTTATCTCTGCTGATTTGCATATGGCACAGAATAACTTTGGGACCTAGCATTGGAAGGGATTAATTCTTCATCTCCTGATGGCCAGTGAAGCACGGGTGAGATGGTGGTGACAAGTTCCCTTTAAAGGGGTTGTGTGGTTTCAATGTAAAAACCTTTATTGGCTGGGCATGGGTTAAAATAAAAAAATAACACATGCTCACCCATCGGGAACAGCTAACCTGCTCCCTTTGCTCCACCCTATCCTCCACCGCTGAAGTCAGGTGACCGCTGTGGCAAATCAGAGGCCAACGCTTCACTATTCGAGCTCCTACTATCAGTGCTTACATCCTGGGTGCCATGATGCCAGGAGTTCACTGTGGCCACTTGACTTCTGGCAGTAGAGGACAGGTACAGGGCAGTGGGAGCCAGTTAGCTGTTCCCCTAGAGGGCAAAGACAGGTTAGTATGAGTTATTTTTTTTATTTTAACTCATGCCCAATCCATAAAAGTTTTTATATTGAAACCCCACAACCCCTTTAACCCATTAAGTGGCGGGTTTCCTACCACCCTGTCGTGCCCACCAGGGCAGGTTTTTAAAATGGTCTAATCATTGAATTTCAACTAATTTTGCAGTTGCGTCTCAAGAGCCATAACTTTTTCATTTTTCCATTGACATGGCCATATGAGGGCTTGTTTTTTGTGGGACAAGTTGTGATTTTTTAAACAGGGGGGGAGGAAAAAAGAAATGGGGAAAAAAGAAACAAAGGGGCCATGTCATTAAGGGGTTAAATAATGCATTAACTTCCTTCTCTGGGTCATTACGACGCATGGATACCACATGTGTGATTGTATTTTTTAAAGGGAGACAAGTGTTTTTATAATTTTTTTTTATAATTTTTTTACTTTTTTTTTTTTTGTACCTTTAGGCGACTTCCACAGGGACCCATCAGGACCCCTGATCACATTCCGGGGGTCCAATGGTGACAGCCCTTTACATGCTGCAGTGACAGCCCTTTACATGCTGCAGTCACATAGACTGCAGCATGTAAAGGGTTAACACAGCAGAGATCAGAGGTTTTCTCTGATCTCTGCTGTAAGAGCTGGTACCTAGCTGTCCTCTCACAGCCAAGCACCAAGCTCTCCCTGCCACAGAGACCATCGGCTTGCTTCTGACAAGCCGATGGTCTCTATGGCAACCTGTAAACAAAGCAGGAGATTGCCGGCATATCGGCAAAAACTTCTGCTGGTTTTTCAAAGCCCTTGCTTTGTTCTCTGTGGGACTGTGCAGGCAGAGCACACTGTCACAGCTTGTGGCATTGTGCTCTGCAGCTCCCATAGTGATACATAGCCCGGAAATCTTCCGGGCTATATCGCTATGAGCAGTGGAGCTCGTCCCGGAAAATTTCCGGGCGTGCCACTCAAGGGGTTAATCAGTACCTTTGCAGTACATTTACCAAAACCTTTCTGTCTGTACTGAAAAGCAATATATGATACAATTCTTCTCAGTAGAATATGGGTGCATACCCTCTGACAGGATTACCAGGGGTAACCTCCTCATTGATGTCAACAGACACTTAATACATTTCTCAGTGAAGAAGATAATAAATACACCCTAAAGTTCTTAGCCATCTTAGATGTTAAGCCATCTGGACCTGGCGATTATTTCCAGGCTATGTGGTTTCATATGTGTGTTAGAACCTCTGATCGGGACTTCTGTTGCAGATCCACTACAAAATACTGAAAGAAAAAGGGCCTCTTTCTTGATCATCTTTCCAAAATATCCAAGGAAGAGTCTACTACTCCTTAGTTCAGTTTTAGCCAGGAAAGCTCATAACATTCTGAAAAGACTCTCTTCTCCAAGAGATGTGAGCAGAAGGATCTGACACCTTTCATGCTCCCTGTTCTGGACCTTTTTAGGGGCGCTGTACTATCAACCAACTTTACTACTCACTGACATTTTACAGTTTCTATTAGTGTTAGGTGAGTGGTACAGTACTTACCGTAATCCCTCTCAAAAGATAAAAATGCTTGTCTACTATACTAACTCTTTATAAGCAAATATTTCACTCTGGAGATATTCTCGTGGTTTCCTCCAGCTGAGACACGATGCTTGAGTTTCTTATTTAGGCCCTAATAATGGCGGTACCTGTTCAGGCTTCTGAGACTTAAAAGCTGATGGAAGAATTTCACACATCAGGCCTGGCTTGGACCCAATGCAGTCCTCCTCAGAGCCTCCTGGCCATTTTAATCACAAATGTGGCTCATGACCCTAAGTGAAACTAAACTCCCAGGCCCTCTGCAGCCCCCAATCTTTCTTGCTGAGGTCACCTTAAAGGGGTTGTCTCGCGGCAGCAAGTGGGGTCATACACTTCTGTATGGCCATATTAATGCACTTTGTAATGTACATCGTGCATTAATTATGAGCCATACAGAAGTTATTCACTTACCTGCTCTGTTGCTAGCGTCCCCGTCGCCATGGATCCGTCTAAATTCGCTGTCTTCTGGCGTTTTTAGACACGCTTGCGCAGTCCGGTCTTCTGCCTGGTGAATGCCGCCACTCGTGTCGGAGAGCTGGTCCCACGTCGTCATCGTAGCTCCGCCCCATCACGTGTGCCGATTCCAGCCAATCAGGAGGCTGGAATCGGCAATGGACCACACAGAGCCCACCGTGCACCATGGGAGAAGACCCGCGGTGCATCGTGGGTGAAGATCCCAGCGGCCATCTTGGAGAAGGAAGAAAGAAGTCGTCGCAGAGCGGGGATTCGGGTAAGTAATATATATATATATATATATATATATACATTTTTTTTTTTTTACCCATCCCTTGGGTTTGTCTCACGCCGAACGGGGGGCCTATTGAAAAAAAAAAAAAAAACATTTCGGCGCGAGACAACCCCTTTAATCTCTGCTTTCCTTTGGTAGTACCCAGTGTAATGGCCCGAAGCTGTAGTGTGTGTGTGTGTGTGTGTACGGATGGCTGCTGTGAGTTCTGTCTGTGTATCCCTTTAACTGCGTGAGTGACATGGTTGAGAGTAGTTGAAAGGCGGAGTTTTAGGGGAAAAGAGTTGAGAAAATGTAGTCGGAGGAGGTGATGTGCCTGTGCTAAGCTGAGCGAGGAGTAACGGTCCTCCTGCCAGGAAAAGAGAAGGAAAGTCATCTAAGAAGGCTGAGAATAAGAGCAAGAAACTTGAGGAAATGCTGCTAATAAGTTGGGAGTGCATAACTCACAGACGGTCTATCAGATAACTGGGACTGTGCATTACCCCAGCTTTTCTCTTGCAGTTCTCAGGTTTTTGCTGGCAGCACTCAGTTTTACTCATGCAGTCCTGGAAGGACCACTATAGTCTATGCTAAGAGGTCTTTGCTGGAAGCCTCTTTGTTACAAGCTTTGCAGCTTCTCTGGGCTCCTATAGGTTTGGGGAGAATAAAAGCTACATTGTTGTAACTCCTACTGAAATGTCTCATCCCTGAGTCTTCCAGTGTGCAGGTGAATTGTTGCTTTTTCCTGGCCACCGTTGGCCTGGATTAGAAAACAAATGTTTCGGATTCTCTCACTTTACTCTTGCCCAGAGAACCTCTCTGACGTGTAGAGAGCAGACCCCAAGTAAATGGCTTTCTCCCAGGGAGATCATGAGCAGACTGTGCAGTGATCAACACCCTAAGTTGATTAAAGCTTGATTACCAGAGCTGCACTCAGTATTCTACTACTGGAGTCATTGTGTACATACATGCTATTACTTATCCTGTACTAATCCCGAATTATAGTCTGCATTATACTCCAGAGCTGCACTCATTATTCGGTCACTGTCACACTCTTCTGCTGAATAGGACTTCTGCTCCTCTAATGTCCCCTGCATATTCCTGGTACATGGCGGAGCTGCTCTCCAATAGGGTGTCCTCAGCCGCGAGGGATAGGGCAGGCCCCTGTCATCTTGTTTACACGTCTATGATGAAAATAATCTCATTTTCCTGCAGTAAACTGTCATTATGCTGTCAGCACAATGGGATAATAACATCCTAACTCAGTCTGCTTCGTTTCCTTTCTGGTAGCTTTTTAGAGGTTGCACGTCTCAGTAATAGGTGAGGACACAAATATGATTTATCACCGGGAAGGTGAAGGAAGCAGAATTATGGTCCTTGAAGGACATGATCAGCTGCCTGTCAATGCCGTCGTTTACCTGGGTGACAGGTTCATTTAAAAAAGATCAATGTCACTGGATGTTTTATGGACTGCAATGATGTGTGCATTAGGGCTCTCACACAAATGTGTTCAGATTTCCATTGTTTGCCTCTGGCATAGGAAATAAATAATGGAAGAGTTGGATCCGACACATACAAAAAGCACACAAAGGCTCCCATTGAGTATAATGGGATCCTTCTAGAGATGAGCGAGCATGCTCGGTAAGGTCAGGTACTCAAGCGAGCCTCGCTTATCTCGAGTAACTGCCTTCTCCTCCGTGCTCGAGGAGAGAGATCTCTCTCCCCCACGCTACCCCCTGCCGCTCAACCCCGCCGCCTCCCCCCCCCGAGCACTCTCAGAGGCGAAGGCAGTTACTCGAGATGAGCGAGGCTCGCTCGAGTAACTGACCTTACCGAGCATGCTCGCTCATCTCTTGATCCTTCACATTTCTGTAATTTTACTGGGCAAACTAGAATAGCATTTTGTACCGGATCTCCAAATGGAGCCTCTGAAACAGATGTGAACAAGCCTTACATGACAGACTTTGTTGTGGCCAAGTGTCAGATAGGGGCATATTATGCCCTTCCTAGGAGAGGTTGTCTTCTGCTGGATCTCTGGTGTACAGTTGTAACAAGAGCCTTATATTGTGTCAAGACCTGGATCCATCTGGGGCTCCTCTGGATCTGGGCTCCAAGTAAGGATGGGTCGACTCTTGGGCCATACTGCTCCAGTATGGCCTAGGGTGGAATAGCAAGTAACAGATGGGGGCTTCATTCCTGCTATGCATGCTCTATACTCTGCACATAACCCCTAACCCCTACTTACATACAGTACTGTGCAAAAGTTTTAGGCAGGTGTGGAAAAAATGCTGAAAGTAAGAAAGCTTTCAAAAATAGGCAGCGTCTGACTCAGAATTTTTTTCTCCAGCACAACAATGACCCCAAAATACAGCCAATGTCATTAAGAACTATTTTCAGCATAAAGAAAAACAGGGTGTCCTGGAAGCGATAATATGGTCCCTACAGAGCCCTAATCTCATCATCATTCAGTCTGTCTGGGATAACAGAGAGACAGAGGGATTTGAGCAAACCTACATCCACAGATTTGTGGTTAATTCTCCGAAATCTTTGAATTAAACTCTCTGCCGAGTTCCTTCGAAATCTGTGTGCAAGTGTACCTAAAAGAACTGATGCTATTTTGGAGGCAAAGGGCGGTCACACCAAATATTGATGTGATTTAGATTTCTTTTGTTCATTAACTTTGCATTCAAGCTTGCATTTATTTTCCTGAAAACTTAATTTGACATCTCTAGAAGTTAAATTAAAGGAAACTCACCTGAAAAAAAGAGAATATCTAACCATTTTAAAACGAACAACTTGTTGGACCCTAAACAGCACACCTTTACTGAGGGCAGATCATGTCACACTAATCTCATTGACTTCTCTAGGTCACAAACGTGGTGGATGAAGGTGATGCTGTGGATATCACCTATCTGGATTTCAGTAAAGTCTTTGATAAGAGTTCCACATAAAGAGCTCATAAATAAGTTATTGAGAATTGGATTTAAGCCTTTGATAGTCAGTGGATTCACAGTTGGATAAAAGACAGATATAAGAGTGTTATTACCATCGTTTTCTGACCAGGGATGAGTTACAAGTGGTAACCACAAGGGTTAAGTGATATAGAAGTTGAGGTCTGTCTGTTTGCTAATGATGACATAAAAGTATGCAATAGGGTTGATACTCCTGGTGGTGTCTGTAACATGGAAAATGATTTAGCGTTACTGGATAAATGCTAAAAATAATGGAAACGGTAGTTCAATGTTTCCAAATGTAAAGTAAAGCACTTGGGAAGAAGAAATCCTCAGACTGAGTATTGTATCGGCTGTTCTGTGCTATCCAGGACCTCAGAAGGGAAGGATTTAGTGAGTCTTACAGCTTCAAAATGAGTCAATAGCGCAATCAGGCAGCAAAGAACGTAAGTAGGATGCTCGGCTGTATAGCTAGAAGTATTACCAGTAGAAAGAGGGAGATTGTGATCCCACTGTATAGAACTCTGGTCAGACCACATCTGGAATACTGTATTCAGTTCTGAAAACTTCATCTACATTGATAAGACAGAACAAGTCCAAAGATGGGCTACAAAAATGGTGGAAAGTCTAAAGAAGTCACCTTAAAATCAATATTCAAGTGAAAATTGCACGATGTCCACGTTAACATGTAACGATTATAGCTAATTAGCTAATTAGCTTATAGCTAATTTTCAGTCGTTTGAACGAATTTTGAGTGATAATCATTACATTTATATGTCTCAATGTGACATAATTGCCAGCAATAGTGTCATTCATCATGTACACAATGCAGCCTATTCTGAAAAGTCATCTACGTTTTAAACAAAGTCGTGCTGCTCTTTCCAGCTACAATAGACGACGGGTGCTTCAGTGCTAGAATAAGGGCGGTGGTGAAACATTCTGTTTCTGCCCCTGGGTGAGGCCCAGATAAAAAGTATCTGGATGAAGTCTGGATGATTAAGAGAGGTATCGTCACCGCTTAATAGGACTATGGACAGTTCATATACAGATGTCTGATCGCTCAATGTTGAACATGCTTAGCAGTTTGAGTTTCCAGAATTCCAGGAATTACTGTAATAAATGGGATGTCAGCACTAAATCACAACCAAGTGACTGGATGTTGGGAGTAGTTCTGAAACCAGGGAAAGTTCATCATTGTTGGGTCTTATCAGAAAACGGATGAGGCTACGCTCCAATGTTATTTCAAATACAGCCAAGTCCGGAAGACAGTGGAGTCTACTGGTTGAGGCGGTGGCAGCGATCGCGCTTGTGTTAGAAGGGTGTCATTAGAATTCTACAAGTTTATCTACGTCATATAAATGGCCTCTCAGGAGGGCTACAAATTTGTGGACTTGTTACAATGTATCAGTGACAGTAAAAGCTATCAGGCCAGAGTAGAGGGCAGGAGACAGATCAGCACTTTTGTGTTTCATTCACAACAACAAGTCATTAGTAGATTGAGCAGGGCAAGGTCAGGATGGGGTGGCAACTAGAGATGAGTGAGCACGCTCGTTTAAGGCTGATTGATGATCCAACTGCTGGGAACCCAAGTATTGACACATTTACAGGTGTAAGAAAAGGCAAATGAACCCTTTGGAATCAACTGGATTTATGCAGTGATTACTAATAAAAAGTGGTCTGATTGCTATCCAAACACAATCTAACTAAACTAATAATACACAAATAATTGTAGTGTATATGTCTTTTATTCAGCACATTAAGTACACATTCAAAGTGCACTGAAAAAGTAAGTGAACCTCTGTGTTTATGACATCTATAAAAGCTAATTGACAAAAGGTATGAAATGAGATGAGAAGTGAGGATTTTACTGATGTTTTATCCATTATTTAAAGGCACACAATGCCTGGTTACTGATAAATCTGCTCTTCTAAAGAATGATTGGTTAAAGGGGTTGTCTGAGATAAAAAAAAAGTTTTTTTACAGAAACGATTTTTCTAGGGTGTAACCATAATAAAGAGACCATAGAGCTTATACTCACCGCTCCCTGCTCGTTCCTCGCTAGCAGCTCTAGGTCGCCCTCCCAGAAACAGGCTGGTGCAGCCAATGGTAAAGTTTAGTGACAATTGCTGAGCTCTGTCATTGGCTGCAGCAGCCTATTTCTGGGACATCATAGGCAGACTGTAGTCAGCAAATATGTCAGCAGGCAGACCCAGAGCCTCCAGTGGGAAATGAGCAGGGAGTGGTAACTATGATTTTTTTAATTATGTTTACACCCTAAGGGACCCCTTTTTAAAAAATTTAATGTCAGACAACCCCTTTAATTTGAACCATGTCTCTATGGAAACAACTTTTGTAAGACTTCAGAAAATGTACGATAGAGATGCCATGTTGTGCTCCTGGGACCTGTGGTTCTGTTGGGTTTCCAGAGCACACTGCTGCAGGTATGGTTGATTTAGCTGATGGATGGTGTGGAGTTCTCCAGCCAGCCAATCATCACCAGTCTGTGCACATATCTACCAGCTCCTCTTACTAGACGGTGCAGGTATTTTATACCTTTTCATCTTCTAACTTACCTGGGTGTTAGGATGAATGCTGTGCAGATCTTTGTTCTGCGTGTCTTGTTCTCTCAGTCTCCTCCGTGGTCTGCATGCATGCTTTTTAGTTTGGTTTCTGTCTGTATTTCTCTTGTCTGAATTCTGATGTTCTTTTTTGGTGTATGTCTGAACTATGTCCAATTTCTGTTCCACCTATCCGTTGGTTGTCAGGCTCCCGATTCATGTTTGTTTGTCCTACCCATTGGTTGGTGGACTGTCTCCCAAGCCTTGTCCTGCCCCCTTCGTCCATTGGTAGGTGGACGCTAGGGTCTTGTTTTTTCTGTCTGTAGGTGTGCAAACGCCTTGTGTGAACTAGGTCCTAGTTGTTGGTTTGCTGCCTTGCTTGTATTTGCTCTGTTCTTGCCAGTTCCCATCTACGGCAAGCCAGGCCCCTAGGTTCCTGCATGGTGTTGTCCCCTTTGGCACGATCACCCTGCCTGTTGGCAGGACTCTTGGGCTTAAGTTGTCTTGTTAGAGTAAGGACTCATGAAACAACGAGGACCCCTGGCACGGGCTTGTGAGCTTTCGTCCTTAGGCCATGCACTAACTAATATCTCAGATTTATTAGCTGTTCCATCTGCTTATGCATGTTGGTATTATGTGTGTTTTGGAGTTTATCAGTCGTTGTTTGTATGTCTGCTCTTAAGTCTCGTTTACTGTTGAGCTTGTATGCACATTCTGGTTTATGTTTCCGTGTCCGTTCGTGTGCATACCCCTTCTAGTTTCCCTCCAAAACTTACTTGACAAGAGCTATATGAAGCTGGAAATAGCTACAAAAGGATTACTAAAGACCTGTGTGTACATCAATCCATGATTATCAAAATTATATACAAATGGAGAAAATTTAGCACTTTTGTTACTCTCCCTAGAAGCAGGCATCCTATTAAAATCATTACAAATGCACAACAGGTAATCTTGTAAGAGATGAAAAAGAACACAAGGGTAAGAAGAGCCAAAGACTTACAGAAGACTCTACAAACTGCAAAAACCTCTGTTCATGTATCCACTATTAGAGAAACATGGAACAAGAATGGTGTTCATAAAAGGTTGTAACGAAGGAAGAAACTACTGTCCAAAAACATTGTGGCCCATCTCCACTTTGCGTCATACCACCTGGATGCTACACAATGCTTCTGGTGAAATGTTTTATGGCAGGTGAGACAAAAGTTGGATTTTTTTTTTTTTACACAAATACACAATGCTATGCTCAGAGGAAAAAGAACCCTGCACACCAACACCAAAACCTCATCCCAAATGTGAAGTATGGTAGAGGGTAGCCAAAGTTTGGGGACTACTTTGCTACCTTATGGTTTGGGTGCCTCGCGATCAATGAGGAAACAATGAATTCTAAAGTGTGTCAAAAAGATTTTGCCAAGATTATACCAAGACCGCAGTCTATGACCTCAGACTGAAGAGATGTGGCACAAAGCACACACGTTGACCTTAACCCTGTCAAGATACTATGGCATTACCTTAAAAGGTCTGTGCAAGCAAGGCATCCCAGAAATATTGATGAACTAAAACATAATTGCTGGAAGGAATGGTTCAAAGGTTCTCCTCAACATTGTGTAAATATTATTTACAGCTGGATGAAAAACTTGGTGGAGGTGATTACTGCTAAAGGGGATCTACTGGTTATTAAATGCAATGGTTCATTGCTTTTTCTTCTTTCACTGTGGATGCTTTCCCGATGTGTTCAATAAAAGGCAAGAAGAGTACAACTGTTTGTGTGTTATTAGTTTTGTTGTATTTCTATAATTGAGGCCGCCTGCAGACGGGCGGGTGGAATCCGGCGGCGAGAATTCTCGCTGCGGGACCCGACCCGAGCACCTGCAGGGACCAGCGCGTACTCACCCTTGCCCGCCGGCTCCGGCTGTTTGATGTGCCGGGCAGCCGACGCACGCGCAGACCGGAGCCGGCGGCAGGTGAGTGACATTTCTGTGCGGGGCTCTGCGAGCTCCGCACAAAAATAAAGCATGCCGCGATTTGTTTGCCGCATGATATTTCGCGCGGCCAAATCGCCGCTGTCTGCGTAGGATTGCATTTGTTAACGCAATCCTATGCAGGCTTCCAGCAGCGGAAATTCCACGGGAAATCCCGCCGCAGAATTTCCGCTCGTGTGCAGGGGGCCTAAGACTTAGATAACAATCATACTACATTTTTAGTAATCAATGCAGAAAGCTAGATGGTTCCAAAAGCTTCACATACTTTCCTTTCAGCTATAACTGAACGTACTCTGATGTGACATAACACTTTATAGGAATTAGCATTGTTTGAAAAAAAAAAAAAAATTTAAGAGTCTGCAGGCTCTTCATTGAAGTCATTGATCGGGTCACATTGGTCAGACCCCCAAACAATCGCTCATTATCTGATTGATAAACCATCAATGCTTATTGTAGTAAATCCCTTTAAGACATGCAGGCTGGCTGTCCCTCACTGACAGCAGGAAGCCAGGAAAGAGCTTTGTCCAGGGTGGTCCGACCACATCAAGCTGTTTACGCAGGAATGATTTTAGCATAAAAGCAGAATTCTGGACGCTCCCTCATCTATATTTACTGGCTGATTCATACAGATGAGGCCGCAGCATTTCAGTGAAGCCATGTCCAGCAAATGACCACCCTCTAGGTGCCATCCCTTTGTCTGTAGGACATATATGAGAGATGCAGTAACTATATAGATATATTAGTATCCTAAACAGCGCCCATGCATCTCCAATCTGTAAAGGGTTAAAATGCTATTCACTCCAGTACTCTTGGGAGGAGTGTCAGAATGAGGGGGGCTGCTTGTGACTCTTGACTAACTTGAGGGGCTCTTGTATGAAGTTGAAGGTGGGCAGGTTGCGGCATTGTTCACTGTCACTCAGCGCCCATCAGGTCTGTCAGCACTTCTTCTCCATCTCATCATCTGCCGCAGCTTTTCCTACAGGTTCTGCAGCTTTCATTGGGCAGGATGTTTGTAGAAGCACGTTTTACATTGTAGAAATTAAACTCCCATAATTATAAGATAGGGTTTCCTTCCATGCCATTACATGACGGTACAACAATGTCTTACTGATAAAAGCTGCATTCGAACTCAGATGGAATTTGCAGGCTTCAATAAGTCGGCTGGATGTGGTCCCTCTAGCTGTTATTCGCCTGTGTCAAAGGGTGCCCTGGCTCCGGTTGTATCAACCTCAATGTTAGCAAACATGTAGGGAGCAGCAATAAGTGCCAGGCCCTTCTGTTCCTCTGCAGCAACGAGACCCCATTAGGGTTTTTTGCTATAGGATCCCTCTTTCTCTATGAACACTCGCATCCCAGGTGAGATGGCATATGTGCATTATTAACATTGCACCCTCTCTCCTACAGCTCAGCCTGGCACCATCAGTTTTCCCTGTAGGTCTGCTATTCATGAACCAGGAAGCTCAGGATGAACATAGTTCTATATGTTCCCTCTAGATTCATGTATTGAAAAGTAAGCCTTGAAATCAGGGCCCATGTCATTGGGACATGTACAGATAGAGCCATCCGGACAAACGTTGACATACTATTCTGCTCTCAATCTACACGCCTTGTTAACGTGCTCAGCTGTAACACGCCGCCCGCTTCTTGACCCCTTCTTCTCAGCGTCCAACTGACCCTATGACACAACACTCAGCACCAATCTTTGATGTGCAGAAATGAAAGAGACAAATCCTATTGTAACTGTAATAAGCCCAAACATCCAATTTGCAAGTCTCCCGTCGTCCCCAACAGAGCAGCCATCATAAAGATCTTCTGTCCATGATGACAGGACGATGGCTAGGTGCCCAAAACCTGCCTTGGCACACTGACTTCGATGAGGGCTAGTACCAGGTCCTTGGGTAGCGGGTGACAAGACTTTGAGGGCTGAGCTATGGAACATCCTAAACTTATACGACAGAATTAGTGGCATGAAATGGAGGAGTTCTTAGAATAATGTTGGCATCCATCATGTTTTCCCAGCAAAGACCTCACCGTCCGTTACCTCATAGAGTGAGGCATCATTGGCTGCCAGTTATAAAAAGCAACTCAAGTGGCTGGAAAGAGTCGTAAAATAGCAGCGCGGATCACGCCATTATGTGTCACCGCCTCCGGCATGCATTCGGCTCCCTCCTCCACACAATACTCAACTATCCATAGTGTTCTTTATGGAGAAATCAAGACACTTGCACCACGGAGAGGACAGTGTCACAACAGATCACTCAGTAAGTCTGCTGGTGCATTGTACCAGCTTAGAGCAGGGGGGTCAATTTAATTTTCACCTAGGGCCACATCAGCCATAGTGGCACCAGTAGTAATAGTAACACCCACAGTGGCCCCAGTAGTAATAGCGACCTCCATAGTGGCACCAGTAGTAATAGTAACACCCACAGTGTCCCCAGTAGTAATAGCGACCTCCATAGTGGCCCAAGTAGTAATAGTGACCCCCATACTGGTGCCAGTAGTAAGTGACCCCCATAGTAGTCCGAGTAGTTATAGCAATCCACTATTGGCCTCTGACAGAGCAGAAGTCCCTATAGGCATGAGCCTTGGGAAAGGGAGACTCTCTGGGTGGGGGGGGGGGGGGGGGTTGCACAATATATTTCTATAGAATGTGTTTATAATAGAAGAGTGTTAACCCCTAAAGAGCAACTGCATATTATATTACACAAGCTGTGTTTGGGTATAGTCGGACCCATCTTCGCAAAGAGTTATTGTTCTGTTGGTACTGCTGTTACTTCACATTGCACATAAAGTTTTATTCTTCCTAGGACCTAATTAACCATAACTAGCAACAATTTATTCAGAAAGTAAAAATTTGGTTGCTTAAATCGTCCTTATTCGATTTTCACTTTTTTTGCCTTCTTGTATAAATAGTGTATATGTTGATTATTCTAATTAACCATACTCTAATACTGCATCGTATTCTGAATTCTGTGTCGCTGCAAGACCACCTGTGAACTATATTCAAATCTAACGTATCGGACTGCAAGGAACCTGAGGATAAGGTGCATGGAGAAGAGGTTTCATCACACTGCAGAGATGCTGTACTGTCCTTCAAACAACCCCCAAGTTCTGATTAGGGGGGCACAAAGTAATCATGCCACAATCTATCACTTGACCCATAAGGCCACAAGTGCCAATCCAATTCTCACGATTTCCCCAGACTTATTTTGGGGCCCCAAGGAATGAGGGTCTTATGTTTAGAAGTTTGTTCTTCCTGCCCACAGTGACAGTTTCAGCCATTGAATCTATAGGGGTCCATCAGACCAGGCTATGTGAATGAGTAGTAGTGGGGGGCACAGCACACATGTAGAAGGGTCATTGCTGGATTTATCCTCCAGTGCACATTCACTGTTTATAACAGTAATCTGGCCTCTTATGTTTTGGCTGCCACATTTAATCCTGGATGTATGTCATGACACTTTATGACAAGGTGAAAACCCAACCAGCTGTATGATGAGGAGTCGGGGGGTACTGAGCAGCCTAGTAACTGACAGCGCAGAGACGGGGTGAAAACTGCATCAAGATAATGAGACGAGGAATCATTTTTGTGCAATGGTAGCTGGCAGGAAGAACAACCATTCTTCAACCATAGTTCTATCTGTTTCTGGGAATACTGTGTGACAACAAATTTGACAGATATTACCGAGATACATGAATCACAAATCCATCTACTATGCAGCAGCGTACCCTTCTCACCATTACTGCACATCTAGGTAGTTTTGCTTTTTCGGGATAAACTGGGTGACACAGCGCTTCAGGACAGAACAAGTTGGAGTCGTCCTATAGGTTTACGGGTTCAGGGCCACCAAAGTACATCAAAAGGTTCGTCATTCCCAGTACAGTTCAATGGACACCTAAAGCCTTGTAAGTGAGGTCGGACCTTGGAAAAAACCATATGTGTGCACACCAATAGGGACTATACAGACCTAATAGACACCATACTTTATTCAGTTGCACTCAAGTAAACTCGTTGGTTCGTGCACATACTGAAAGTATAAGGACATTTCCGGGGCTGAGACAACGTTTTGCAGGACCTCTTCTTTAGATGTATACTTCCATCCATTGCAAACAAGCTTTCAGACACTTAATTTGTTAACTTGGACTGAGTGCGGTAAACCACTATTGAGAATTGTTACTGTGATAGCACTTTGGGAAGAAAACGTTCAAATTAGGTACTTTTGCTGGTTACTAATTGTACCTAATCATATTTCATTGCCGTTAATAGTTGTAATAAACATTTATATTTTTGCAAGTCCGGTGTCCGACTTGTATCCTGATACTTGTGTTGGGCACTACCTCTCATGACATCTACACACACACTCAAACGGCTGGCATGACACTTGCACAGGCAGAACTGGCACCTTTCTGCCAGGCGGCAGGATCATCATGGTGCTCTTACGCAGATTCCTAACATTCCTGATTCACAGTGATCCTGCCGCCTGCAGCTATTTGAAGAACACAATCACTTGTTTTCTTTCCCATAAGTCTGACAAAAGTCTCTGACTAACACTCATTGTACAGAGAGAAGGGAGAGCGCAGGAAGCTCCTGGACAAGGTGCAGACTCCAATCAAAAGATTCACTACTGCCCCATGCTCAGACTCTGTAATGGAACTGCAAGGTCCTGACAGCAAACAAAATCTATAGGCACCTGCACCAACTAACAAATTACAGAGGACAATTTCCTCTGCAAGATGGTAGATCTGTGCCTGTGACATACAGTACGCAATCAACAGAAGACTTCAATGTAGATCAAATACTTACCATTATACAGATTAAGGGCCCATTTACACAGAAAGATGATCGCTTAAAAATCGTCCAAATGGCAGTTTGAGTGACAGTTTTGAGCGACCACTTTGCATAAGCTCTTAAGTAGCTAATTAGCTACTTAAGAGTTTATTAGCATGTAAATGAAGGCGGCCACTGTATGCAGAAGACAGCGGGAGTGCTGTCACCTGCATACAGCTGCTTTGTTCTCGCAGCTACCAGCTGGTATCCCGCTAAGCTGATAGCTCCGAAAAGAGCAGGAGCACTGACAGCTGCTTTGTTCTCGGAGCTATCGCTGAGAGCTCCGATGGGAATACCAGCTGAAAGAATAGTATCAACTTTATCCCGTGCTGATAAGAGTCATCAGTGACTTTTAACTCGCTAAAAGTTAGCAATGAATGAATAGTGCACGAAAAGTGTACAATGGGCGTGCATTTAGACACAACGATTATCGCTCAAAAGGTGGCTTTTGAGCAATAATCATTGTGTCTAAATGGGCCTTAAGAGAAGTGGTACTATACAGTATCCGCATATGCAGATTAAGACTAGGCACGGTTTCTAACATGCAGCATGAAGAACAGAAGTAGTACTGTGCGGGGCAGAGATCAGCTGATTACCTGCAAGTCCCGAGCAGGAGACTTGCACCAATACACTATTGATGACCTATCCTGGGACTAAAAATTAAATATTAAAAAAAATGTAAAAAGGGGCAAAAAAAACTTTTTCCAGTAGTCTCATGAAAAAAATAAGAAAAAAAAAATTTGGTATCACTGTGTCCTCAAAAGTCCAAAATATTAAAATATCACATTATGAATCCCACAGTGAACACGGCCAGAAAAAAATACATATGCAGTACCAAAGTTGCACTTTTTGAGATT
Source organism: Eleutherodactylus coqui (assembly GCF_035609145.1). Classification (NCBI taxonomy): domain Eukaryota; kingdom Metazoa; phylum Chordata; class Amphibia; order Anura; family Eleutherodactylidae; genus Eleutherodactylus; species Eleutherodactylus coqui. The sequence goes on along the minus strand of NC_089842.1, from coordinate 77,343,773 downwards.
CAAAAGTCACATGTACCCCCAAAATGGTAGTAATAAAAACTACAGGTCATCTCGCAAAAAACAAGTCCTCACTCATCCCGATCATTCTACATATATATAAATTTGTTATCACCGTAATCGTGCTAACCAGCAGAATAAAGATCTGCACTCATTCTGCACTCAATACCCCATAGTGACAAAATGAAAACAGAATGTTAGAATTCTCACAACTCACAATTCATATCAGAGGCAAAACTAAAGGCCCATTTAGACCCAATGATTCTCATTCAAAAAATCGCTCAAAGCCGTCTTTTGAGCGAGAATCATTGGGTCTAAACGCACGGACATCATGCAGTTTTCTTTAACAAGTCGTTCAGTGTTGTCTTTTATCAAGCTGAGAGAGAACGATGAGCCTAAACAGTGCTACGCGCTGAGATCTCAGCGGGATACCACTGATACTATTGTTTCAGATAGTATCCCGCTCGAAGAACACAGCAGGAGTATGAAGAAGACAAGCGGTCCAGCTGTGTTCTGCATACCCCACTCAGAGCACTGAGCTGTATACCAGCTGAACGTTGCGAGAAGACAACAGCTGTCTACAGAAGACAAGTGGCCCTGCTTGTCTTCTGCATACCCCGCTCAGAGCGCTCAGCTGTATACCAGCTGTGCACTCCGTGAACACAGCAGGAGTATGAAGAAGACAAGCAGTCCAGCTGTGTTTTGCATACCCCACTCAGAGCACTCAGCTGTATACCAGCTGAACGTTGCGAGAAGACAACAGCTGTCTACAGAAGACAAGTGGCCCTGCTTGTCTTCTGCATACCCCGCTCAGAGCGCTCAGCTGTATACCAGCTGTGCACTCCGTGAACACAGCAGGAGTATGAAGAAGACAAGCAGTCCAGCTGTGTTTTGCATACCCCACTCAGAGCACTCAGCTGTATACCAGCTGAACGCTGCGAGAAGACAACAGCTTTATGCAGAAGATAGCGGCCCCTCTTGTCTTCTGCATACAGCGTGAGCCTTCATTTACACACTTACGCAAAGTGAATGCTCAAAACTGTCACTCAAACTGTCATTTGAGCGAATTTTTAGCAATCATCTTGTGATGTGTTGTGTCTTAATGGGCCTTAAACAATGAGCAGGAAAGAACTGCCTGTAGAGCTCAGAGACAGGACTGTGTGGTGACACAGATCTGCAGAATGCTATAAAAAGTTTCTGCTGCGCTGATAGTTCCCAAGAGCACAGCGGCCTCCATGATTATTACATGGAAGAGGTTTGGAACTACCAGAACTCTTCTAGCGCTGGCCGACCCACTAAGCTAAGTAAATCGGGGGGGGGGGGAGAAAGTCCATGGTAAGAGAGGTGACCAAGAACCCAATGGTCACTCTGGCTGGACTCCAAAGATCCTGTGTGCAGAAGGGAGAAACTTCCATAAGGTCAACCATCAGTGCAGCACTCCACCAATCTAGGCTATATGGCAGAGTGACTAGAAAGAAGCCTCCTCAGTAAAAGATGCATAAAAGCCCACATAAAGTTTGCCAAAAAGCACCTAAAGGACTCTAAGGCCGCTCTCCCACAAGCGCTAGGCAAAGCGCTGCAATTTCAATCATGGAGTTTTCTGCGATTTTACTTACATTTTCGGCCGCTTCTGCAGCTAACAGTGGGATTTAGCGCACCCCACCATTGTGATGAGTGATGAGGTTTGCCAAACGTGGAAAAACAGAGCAGACTAGGCTCAAAAATTGCAGCATTAGAAAGCGCAGCATTCAAGCATGTCTGCAAGGCCCCATTGAAACAATGGGAGTGTTATACTGCGATTACCACGATGTTCAAAATGCCGTGGTAATCACGATTAAAAGCGCTTGTGTGAGAGTGACCTACGACCACGAGGAAAAAAGATTTCTTGGTTTGAGGAAACCAAGATTAAACTTTTTGGTTTCAGTTCTAAGTGTTATCTCTGGAGGATTATGTCTGCGTTTAGACACAGCGATTATCGCTCAAAGCGTAAGCAACTCGAGTAACTAAACTTATATCCAGCAATGCACGACATCAGTCCCTCCTTCACAAACATATATTTATATTTGTGTGCACTGCCATTAGTGGTTGGCACAGTGACTGGCATGGCAGGGTGCTAAAACGGAGTATCTATTGTTTCACCTGCCTGACTGATCCTGCACTTGAGAGAAGGCCAAGAACATGTACAGCTACTCAATGCTGCACCACGATCTAGGTGCCGTCATGTCTAAGCGCATTTACCTGGTCTAACCCCTCATCATGATCCCCACTCAGTACAGAGGTTTTATGATAGCAGGCTACAAAGGACAGGACTCTTAATAGGATAGTTGGTTGTATTCCCACTGTAATTCCAGCTCTGCACCATTCTCTGATCAGTGGCATGTCGGCACAACAATCATACATGTAATAACAGGAGAGATGCTATAATTGGATATGCCCTGTAATGCACAGATGTGGCAATCACCCTCTTGCACAGTAGAAAACTAGCTCTACTGTGCCAGTAAACGCCTGCATTGTAAGTCCATGAGGAGTGCTGAGCAAACTTTATAAAAGTTCGGTTGGGCTGCTTCAATGAATTTCGGCAAAAAGTTCAGTTTGGTCCTAATTAGTTCGAACTGAACAGAAACTTCACCAATACCCCTGAAACTGGTGTATAACACTGTCTAAGGCCTCATGTTCACAGGGAAAATCAGGCCCCCATGGAGAATCCGTAGCGTGTCCCTCCTGCCCCGCGGACATGAGGGCTGAAAATAACAATTACTCACCTCTCCGCACGCTCTGGATCTTCCTTTCTTCGCAGCTTGATCTTCTCTCCGTCGCGGTCAGATCTTCTTTCTTCGGCCCGGCAGATGTGTTTGGCACGCCGGCTGCGTGCCGTGCACATGCGCCGGGCACATCCACCAGCCCGAAGAAAGAAGATCCGGCCACGACGGAGAGAAGATCAAGCCGCGAAGAAGGGAAGATCCAGAGCTTCCGGAGCAGATGAATTTATTCTGATTTTAGATTTCCCGCAGATCCGGACGGCTTCCATATGCCGTAATAGAAGCCTGCGGGAGCCGTCCGCGCGGGAGACACGCACCTAAATGGAGCATGTCCATTTTTTTTCATGCTCCAGATTTTTTTTTATTCACTTTTATTGACCATCCGCGGGTATTTATCTACCCGCTGGTGCTCAATGCATCCCTATGGGATGCGGATCCGCGTGCGGGTGATCTGCTGCGGATTATAATTGTTATTTTGCCCGTGGACATGAGGCCTAAGGCCTCCTTCTCACAACCATATGCCTTTTTACGCTCAGCTGACTGTGGCTAAATATCTAATAAATGAAGAATAGCAGTGATTACGTCCTGATCTAAATTAGCGTTTTTTTCATCAATTCTTCATGGTGGCTGGGGTGTATCGGCGGAAAAAAATATGCAGCTGCGCAGAAATCCCTTGGTCAGCAGTAATCTTCAGAATGACTGCTAATGCTTAAATAGAGCCATCTGTCTTCCTTTCCCTGCAATGGACACAGATAAATGCCTTACTCCTCCCTTTTTTTCAGCTTCCATAGAAGTCTATGGGAGCTTTCAGCGTATGTTAGCAAAAGATATGGCAACACCTATCTTTTCACGTACTGCATAAAGTCATTCGCCGTTTTTGGTCGCTGACGTGCTAAAAATCACTCATCTGAATGAATACATTGCAAACATATTTAACGCGGCTACAATAGCTGCGTACCTTCGTATGAATAGGGCCGAAGAGGCGTAAAAGCCCTGTATGCCACTTTTAGGTCCCCTAGCAGTGTATCTAAATACGTTTTAGCTGTTTTTAAGGCAAAGTTAATGAAAAAAATTAAAAAGGAAAAAGTTTTCCTTTTTTTTCCCTTCTTATTTTTTCATCTTTTTCCTTCTCTTTTTTCCATCTTCATTTTCCCTCTTCTTCTTTTTCCTTCTTCTTTTAGCAGATTCAGCTGAGTTGAACCACTTGAGGTTCGGGTTCATGCCAAACCAAACTTAGCAAAGTTTGACCCAAAATAGGTTTGATTGTTTTGGTCTACTCAACACTATGCCCAGCTGCAGCTACTGCAGAGATTCAAGAAGAGGGTGTCTTGACTAGATAAAACCCTGCAGGCACTACAGTGGTAGTGCGTCTGTGACTGTTTCCTGTATAAAAGACCCATACATTCAGAACAGAAAACACTGGTGCCTTGGGTTAAGAGTTTAATTCATTCCGTGGCTGAGTTCTTAACCCAAAACACTTGTAAGTCAAATCAATTTTCCCCATTGAAATTAATAGAAAATCCATTAATCCGTTCCGTATCATGAAGCTCTCCCACTGATTTCAATGGGGATGGCGTTGCCCCATTGAAAGCAATAGGACGCCGACACCCCTGCAGTGATTTTTGGGGAAGGGCTTTAAATATAAGCTATATATAGCTGTAGTAAAATAATTAAAAAAATATATACTCACCTGTCTGCCGGGGCTCAGGCGCGTCTAGCCGCCGCTTGTTCTCCCAGCACTGCTCTGAAGCTTTTCAGCAGGCGGGGATTAAAAATGCATGAAAAACAAGTGGTGGCTAGACACACCTGAGCCCCGGTGGACAGGTGAGTATATATTTTTTACTACAGCTGGGGAACATTTTCAGGGAAGCCCTTCCCCGAAAATCACTGCAGGGGTTGCCGGCAGGCCATTGCTTTCAATGAAGCTACCGGCAGCAGCAGCGGCCCCATTGAGAGCAAGGCTCTTAACCCAAGTTTTTGCTCTTAAATCAGAGCAAAAATTCGGGAGAGAGCCTGCTCGCAAGTCAGGTTTCACTGTATTTCTACTTTCTGGTGATTTTTTTTGTGGTAAATTGCCAATTCTCAGGACAACGACATCACATCCCACAATAGAAAATGGACTCAAGTTCAGTAGTGTTTGGGAAATGCTCATTGTCCTGGAATCCGTATATTCCTGGAGAATGTAACATGATAAAAACTTGTTGTTCTAAGGAGCAGATAAACAAATGTCTAACCCCATAGAAGCAGCGTGCGAGATGTGGCCGGGTCAGTGGACAGTGTTATCAATGCTATATGGGCTTAGGATGGCACCACTGAAGATAGAACTGTCCCTGCCACATACAGGGTGATTCAAAGAGAATGGTGCAGAAACATTTTAATCTAATTTATTAATACATCAATTGACATACAGAGGAGAGAATGACATAAAAAGATAGAAGAGCTTTTCAAGTTTTAAATGCACCTCCCAGACGTTTGATGTGGATGACATTGGTGACACAGAAGATGTCAAGTCAATAGTCCAGTTCTGCCCAGATGCATCCCTGCACATCCTCGATTATCGATTCTACTGCAGACGAGATATGTTGTTTTAGGTTATCTATTGTTCCTCACATCAAATCCATCTGCTCCAATCACCCTTTTTCTTAGCTGACATTTTACTTTTGCAAGACACTAGGCTGCCAGATTTGGCAGCCATGTATGTAAGGCAAAACAGGAGTGGAAGTAGAAGATGTTCTATTGGTTGTTTGCAGCTAAGCCGTATAGCAGGGTGGAACTCCATTATCAGACTGCGTAAGTTGAATACAGATGAGTGATTAAATTAGAAATGGGAAGATGCCTGGTCTTAGGCGTTCTCATAAAGGGACAACAGCTCTGACTCATTAACTTCTCCTGACCCCAAACCAAATGGGACTGTAAAGCTTTCTATATAAGGATTTGGAGATGTCATTATGATAGGCACACACCTTTGATCTTTGAGAGGAACTTCAGGAACCACTGCTCGCCTGACCCCTGCAGAAACTGTAAAGGCCCATTTACACTGAAAGATAATTGCTCAAAAATTGCTCAAATGACAGTTTCATTGACAGTTTTGAGCGATCATCTTTGCATAACTCTAAGTAGCTAATTAAAGAATACTATCAGCCCCGCCCACTGAGAAAATCAGTGTGCGGCGCTGATAACAATCATCGGTGATTTCTAGCTTGCTAGAACCATCGGCGTTTATTGGCCAAAACATAGTTACAGAATTATGTTTTGGCTGAGCGTATACGCGCCGGACGCATATATGTTTTATTTTTCATGCTGCCGGCATATTTACACGCCGTTTATTTGCCTGTGTGAACAGCTGTATTGGAAACCAATGCTTCACAAAGGTACCGTATATGCGCCTGGGCGTGAAAATGCGGTGTATATACGCTCATGGGAATAAAGTCTTAAGATGACAGTGGATTGTAAGATTGTAACAAGATACAGGTGGATAGTATAGGATCATTAAAAAGATCCAGATCAGGGATCTTGGAGACAGTCAAATTCTTCTACTCACATCTCTTGGGGAGGAAGGAACTAAATTGTAACAAGACTGTTCGTAAGCTAGGAGATCCCCCTTCTTAAAGTTTTGGCGGGGACTGTTATAATAGAGAAAGTAAGACTGGTGATCAATGGGCTTCAGCTCAAGAAGTCACAAGGTCTGGATGGCTTAACTTAACTTTTACAAGACCTTTATCCCATCAGGCCACTCTCACACATGCAAACAGAGAACGTCATTTAAAATCGCAGCATTCTACAGCGATTTCGAGCACCATTTTTAAAAGCATGTCATAGCGTGTTTGACAAGGCTTTTTAACACACCTTATCATCGTGATGGGGTGCGTTAAAAAAAACACTAAAACGTGCAAAAACAGAACAGACAGCACTTGAAATTCGCAGCGTTCGAACGCAGATCCACAAGGCCCCATTGAAATCAATGGGAGCATTGTACTGCGATTAGTGCGGCGCTGCCTACGGCCGTCTGAGCCAGCCTTATGGTTATTATTCGCTCGTTTTGATATTTCTTTCTGTTGGTTTATTTTTCCTCTTTAGGCCGTTTTCACGTGGCCAAGAAACCTGCGCAAGATTTGTGCATTGCAAGACGCACGAATATGAACCCCATTCTTTTGAATGGAGTCATATTCACGAGCCATGTTTTCCCACGCCTGATCACAGTGCGGGAAAAGAAGAAATCGCTGCATGCTCTATCTTTTCGTGTTCCTCATAACTAGAGATGAGTGAGCGTACTCGCTAAGGGCGCATTCAGACGACCATATAGTGGCTGGGTTTTCACGCCCAGCCGATATAGGGCATCTCTCTCTGCAGGGGGAGGAGGCTGGAAGAGCCGGGAGCAGTGCTCTGAGCTCCCCCCCCCCCCCCCTCTCTGCCTCCTCTCCACCCCCCCTGCACTATTTTCAATGAGGAGAGGCAGGACGGGGCAGCACTAATTCCCAGAACTTAGCCCCGCCCCTGTTCCACCTCCTCTCATTGCAAATAGTGCAGAGGGGCAGAGAGGGGGTGGAGAGGAGGCAGAGAGGGGGCGGGAGCTCAGAGCACTGCTCCCGGCTCTTCCAGCCTCCTCCCCCTGCAGAGAGAGACGCCGTATATAGGCTAGCCATGAAAACCCAGCCACTATATGGTCGTCTGAATGCGCCCTAAGGCAAATAACTCGAGCAAGTATTGCCATTTTCGAGTATATGCCCGCTCGCCCAAAAGATTCGGGGGCCAGCGGGGGTGAGCGGTGAGTTGCGGGAGTGAGCATGGGAGAGAGGGAGGGAGAGAGAGAGAAAATGGCAATACTCGCTCGAATAATTTGCCTTAGCGTGTACGCTCGCTCATCTCTACTCGTAACGCGTCATCCATTGTATTTAATGGGACCTGTAATGCAACGTATTGCTTTTGAATGTAGTGCGATGCAAGGTATCCCATTGAAATCATTCAGGATTAGTACAGAATAAGTGAAGCAATGTATATACTCACAGACTCAATGAATAATGAATGGAGCTGTACAGTTTAAGGCTGCACTCCCACGAACGTATATCGGCTCGGATTTCACGCCGAGCCGATATACGTCGTCCTAATCTGCAGGGGGGGGGGAGGATGGAAGAGCCAGGAGCAGGAACTGAGCTCCCGCCCCCGCCCCGCCCCGTCCCGCCTCTCCCCATTGCAAATAGTGCAGAGGGGCGGAGAGGAGGCAGAGAGGGGGCGGAAGCTCAGTTCCTGCTCCTGGCTCTTCCATCCCCCCCCCCCCGCAGATGAGGAGGACGTATATTGGCTCGGCGTGAAAACCAAGCCGATATACGTTCGTGTGAATGCGCCCTAATACAGGCTGTAATTTAGTCACTGAATGGAGATTAATTCCGGATAAAAACTGTGAATTAGTGATTAATACTTGAATACACACTGGTAATGTTTCCTTTTCCGTACAGAATATGAACAATTACAGGAGTGGCCACCTAACTTGGTGATAGCATATTGTCTGGGTTTCAAATAGTAGGAAACCCCCATTTCATCTCATTATCTTGGAACCTAATAGGTGAAATGAGATTATCCACACCAGTCAATTCAGAACTACTTGCTCTGAGCTGAACATTTCCCTTTAGGACATTGTTGCAATCATAGACCTCAGCTAGACACCTGCATTGCTGCACACAGGACATTACTGAATGCCTGTTGATAAACACTACAACAGGAGCCACAAGAATGAGCAGTCAATAAAACATCACATCCGATACATTGTTGCAGATTTCAATCAGTTTAGACTAAATAGTAAATTATCACCATGGCTTCAATATAACAAGAATTACAAAGTCCAGCAGTGCACGTGGCTTCCACCTACTAATGATTGCTGGCGTATGGAAATCTCAGGGAAGCAGGAGGACTGCAAAATAAGCTGCTCTCTGTAAGGAGAATGTAAAGAAAGAGAGGAAATGAGCTGACTTGTCCTTATTCCTCAGTGCAAAGATTTATCTGGACAGGAGGGCAAACAAGGACAAGAGAAAAGAAAGGTAACAAGAACTACGCTGCCTGAACTCCTTGAACTCTGGAACTGTTCTCTGGGAAACATTACATCCAGCAGGACGCAGATGATAGGGCTGGAGGCGAGGCACCCAGATTTAATCCAGTATTTAAGGCTGGACTCCGCCAGCTGTGAGAAACCATCACAGCCAATGCTACTTTTTAATGAAAAATCCATTATATTGTAGATGTTTTGATCCTCTGGTATTTGGAATTTTACAGCTGTTCTGAGAGATACACAATAACTGCTATTTCACTGGAACACATTTAAGGTTGATCATTGTGGTTTTGCACCCCCAGCCACCCCTGGGAATCACAGCCACAGATGTGACAGATAATCACAGGAGTTTGTTAAATATCACATATCACCTAATAATGTTGATTCACTTTCTTCTGTGTTTTCCTGTGATGAATGGAAGAACAAACCCTTCTGGTGTGGTACAACTAGTTAAAATTACCGATCCTGAAATATTCTGCATCGGAACACAGTCAAACTGCTGGGAATGTAACACAGTCAAACTTGTGGGAATGTAACCTAAATCTTTATGGTCGAAGATGGCTTTAGCAAATTGCAGCAAAGAACTGTGAAAATGTCAACCCAAATTTCCAAAACCAGCTGAACTGGAACGGCTCCTCAAGTGGAGCACCCAACTAGAAAAGGGTGACCCCACTCTGGGAGAGAAGCCAAGAACCATTCCAAGGTGTACCGGAGACACCTAGCACTAAATATTAATCCACTGAATTCTAACAGAACTACTGCCCTCTGAGTACGATAGCACAGAACACACTGGCATAACGTGATGGCCAGGGTACACAGGACGTATAACCAGCATCCCTTGCATCAAGGGGCTGGTTTAAATACCCTCACATTGAAACTAATTGGTCAACTTCGCTGAAAGACAACCCAGCCAGCCTATCACTGCTTTAACAAGAAAAGGTTATTCCCTTGGTGTCCAGTGGAGAATGACACTGCGCATATGCTACCCGATGCATCATATTGCTAACGTAGTGACATCACCCTGGACTTGTACCAGCAATCGTTTGGCGCCATGACAAAACCACGGTGACGTCTGACACACATGCAATAGATAGGAGATGGCTAAGGGGATATAATGCTACATATAGTAACACTTTACATGCGACTGAGGCTTTCTAGAACTCTGGATGTTAAGCCCTGCGGGCGTAGTACACGGTGAGTAAAACCCATTGATTTTAACGGGTTCCTCCACATAAGCATACTTTTTCACGCGATGTGCGATCGTGTGAAGCAATAAGTAGCGTGACCTACCTTGGTGTGCATTTGCGCACCATAAGAGGGCATTCACATCAATGGACGTGTGTAAATGCGCACAACATACACTGAAAATCTGCGTATATACACAAAGAATGTGATTTTATGTGTATTTTTATGCGGCTTATTTGCGTGGCCAAAATGTGCTTACGCCCATGTGGGCATTGCTCAGTGTCAGTTACCCGAGTAGGAGGACTAAATAACTCATAAGCAGGTGAGTAGTTAAAAAAATGTAATACACAAGAGGACAACTTGGGAAGATCAGTTCCTTGAGGGTTTTGATTTTTGGTGTTCACCCCATTGGACAGATGGATAATTAGAGCAGTGCTTATGGGTGAGGACGCCAGTATTCCAGCGCTGAATCAGTATTACATGCTGTGGTTACATCACAGATCTGAGGATGGCTATAAGTTGGGTCTTGTCTCTGAAGTATTGTAAAGTTCCCAGTTTCCGCACACTTGACTAGATAGCAGCAGTTTCCAGCAGAATCTACATCATATTTGGGTCCACGTTCTGATCTGACCCTTCAGTCATGAGTTTTCTGTAGCACGTTTCACCACAGGCCATTCTTATCTCGGTTTTATGAGGAGTTTATATATCTCAGGACCGGCCAAGATAAACAATTTGCTAAATCCGCGATGGAAACTTTCTCCAACATCTCAGCAAAGAACAGCCATTTTAGCGGATCCCAACGGCTCAGTCGCACGGGTGTATGTGGCCCGTGTATTTCTCATGTACATTATATGCAGTGCTAAAAGCTCATTGATTTCTATTGGGCCACTCACACCTGGGTTGCTTTCACATGTGCATTGTGCATATAAAAAAATGCAGCATGTCCTATTTTGGCGCACAATATATACCAATATGAGCTATGGGGATTTAATAAACGCAGCAAATACACATTTTACATGCAGATTTGGTGTGTTCTGCATAATACACAGACACATACTCCCACATGAGTGAGCCTTAAATCAACTAATAGCTGCAGACTTACGATGCATCTATAGGCATTAAACGACCAATCCTGTAGCTTATTCCATCAGTTGGGTTATATTTGGTCGCTGGTTGTACCCAATTTTATCTTAACTTTCCAACCTGAGAATTTCTCATTTGTAAATGTTTACTCACCGTGGAGAATACAAATGTCTGCATATTAGAGCCATCTATGAGCCTTAAAGGAGACCCATCACAGATTTTGCTGCTTTATTTTATGATCTTGCAATGTTTCTGTAGATCTCATGTTGGTGGGGAATCCCTTATAGTTACAGCACTGAGATATATACGTACCTGTCTCTGTTCTGCTTAGGGCTCTTTCCCATGAGTGTAAACATTTTTACGTGTGCCCACCGGCACTGTAAAAACGCGTGAATGGGCGCACAAATCTAACATTTCAGAGGGCACAGGCCTTGCGCATATACGCCGAGGCCTCAATGCCGTTGCCTCCCCTTCCCTCCCTGTTGCCGGCTTACCTACTCTCTCCTTCCCTCTGGCTGTTTGCAATGGAAGTGGGTGGGATGGGCACAGAGCTAAGCACCTGCCCCCTCCCCACCCCTTTTCCGCACCCCCATTCCCTCCCATTGCAAACAGCCGTAGGGGAAGAGAGAGGAGGAGAGAAGGGGGAGGGAGTTAAGTAGTCACGCTGCTAAACTCCCTCCCACCTCCCTTCTCCGGCTGCTGTCATTGGCGCCCATAGGAGTGGTCGATGTATTCTAGACACAAAGATAGTTCCATTGGAATCCAATGCATCAGATTGTAGGGTATATCGACCAGCTGTAAAAACGGCGGCCAATATACGCTTATGTGAATAAGCCATTAAGGTAGCATTGTATTTGAATCCCCAGCTCCTCCACAATTTACACATGCAATTCACATAGAATAAAAGAAATTAATTTCAATGGGTCCATTCACAAGCACGGATTTTTCCTGTGCATTTTAGTCGTGCAGCATGCTCTATTTTCCTGCGCAAAATCCCATAGAAGTCAATAAGGGATGTGCAAATGTGCGCACAATACGCTAGGGGATGTGTTTCTTTTTCCTGCACAATTACGTAGTGTTTCATACATCTGGAACTCCTTAGACTAATTAGCCATTTCAATCAGTGCATATTTTTTTGGTTCACGCAAATAAACATGCCTTGTGGGTGCAAAAAGTACAGCAAAATAAGCAGATGCACACAAAAAAGCCTTGTTCATTCCACAAATACGCAGCGCTCAGGCACGCACAAATACGCATACACTGATGTTAAGGGGGCCTAAGGCCTTTTTCACACAAGTGTTTTATGGCGGCGATTTTGCCGCGATAAAACACTGGCTGAAAATCGCAACCATCTGAAGCATCGGATTCCATTGCATTCATTCAGATGGGCGATATTGCGGCATGTAAAATCGTCTGTAAAAAAATAGCACATACGGTGCCGATTCCGGCGGTCGCGTTTATGAGGTGGAAAAGGTAGGACTTGACCTATCTTTTACCTGCAATTAGCCAATGGGAGCTGCTGGTAGCAGAGGGGGTGTAAAGGGAGTTTAGCAGAGGTGAACTATTTCCCCCCGGGATTCCGGCTGCGGCATACACACGCCGCAGCCCGGGCGTCTGGATGGGCAAGAAAATGGGAGATGCAGTCGTGACTTGGTCGAGCTGCCTCTCATTCATGCAATTTTGGCCGCAATGCGAGTGGCCGAAATGTCGCAGTACCCAAGATAGCAATTAGTGTAAATTACTTGATCAATAACTCATTTCCATTATCAAAATTACATTTGTTCAATTGACTAATCAGTCTAACCCACAGAACTAAGTGTGGTCTGACAATTTATGTAGAAGTAAGACTATCATTCTCATTGTGCACATCTAGAGAGGTTTGGATGCATCCCGTGATATTATTTGCCCTTACAGCAGCTTCCTGACACTGTGTGCTGCAGTTCAGTTAAAAGGGTTGTACCAAAATCAAATTGTATCACCTATCCATTGGATAGCTGATAAAAGTCTGATTTATGGAGGTCTCATCGCTGAGACTCCACAGATCTTGAGAACTGAGGTCCTGTGTCCACCACACCTGCTCACTGTGGGCTCGTTGCACTTCAAGCAGTGAGGAGAAGATTGAATGGAATGAGTGTCATACATGTGCGCTGCAGCTCCATTCATTTTCAGTGGGACTATTAGAGATAGTTTAAAGCTTCAACTTTGATATTTCCGTCAGCCCCATTGAAAGGAATGGAGCAGCACTAAATGTGTGACCACCACTCCATTCAATCTCCACGTCCCTGTGAGGGTGCAGCATGCCGGCAGTGATGAGAAGGATCGGTGGAGTCTCAGAGATAAGATCCCAACTGATCACTTATCTTATAGATAGGTGATAACAGTCAATTTTGGCAAACCCTTTAAAAAAAAAATAGTAACACCCAATATTGTTTTCACCACCAGTTTTTTCCAATGTTTTACCATTTAATATATAATAATGACAATTATTCTCATAAGTGCTAAATCCCGAGTTAAGATTTTTACATTGTTCAGTCCAGTTCTTTAGTTCTTGCCAGCTCTTAACTCAGACTTCAAACTTCTGCAAATCCCTGTGCTACTCTGCAAACTAATGTCTTGTGTAGAAGTGAAGCTCTGACTTGGAGAACCATAAAATGATGAGTAATCGTCCAATGAAATGTTATCCTCAGCCTGATATGACAACTGTAGCAGTGCCTATGAACATGTTGTAACATCTACAGAATAGAGGCTGCTGTACCTGGCTCCTGTATACTGCTGACGGGGAAGAATTGTAAGACCGTTGCATGTGGATCCAATTATAATGAGATTTTTATCTAACTGCAGCAAGACAACAAGATGAAATATCAACAAGAGAGTAACATCAGGGGTGGGGAGGTGGCAAGTTGTGCAAGAAGTAGCTGAAGTCATACAATAGGACAGTTACTAATGAAGCTGATACAGAAGAAAAGACTGATTGTGGTACCAGCCAAGATATATGATCAGAATAATTCCTACCTGTACAGGGAGAGAACTACTCATAATTCTCTTGTAGAGTCTTCAAAGTAGCTGAAAACTGGGGCTTCACTTTTCAATGCAATGTGTTGGGATTAAAGCAACCATCCGGTCAAAGACAAAGATGGCTTTTCTGACTACCTGATGAACATTGTTCATTAGTATGTATCAATAGTCTAGGACACTACTTACTGGTCTGACCGGTTTCGTCAGCACTGGCCAATCAAAGCAGCATGTAGAGTCTTAGACTAATGATACATACTAGTGCACAGTGTTCATCAGGTGGTCAAAGAAGCAATGCAGCCATTTTTGTTTGTTCAGAACCAGAGGATCACTTTAAGTCTGCAAAAGGCCTAACTTCTGATAGTTGCACACATCCACATGGTACCATATCCCATCCTGCACACAATGCACCCACAGGTACTCATGGTGCATACATTACATTCACACCTCATCAGCACTCACCTGCTTGGTGAAGAGAATGGCCGTATCCCAATACTCAGGGTGCTTGTCACTCACTTTGTTCCATTTCCTCTGCCAGGCACAGAAGCTCCTCAGAGTCATGGCTGCATTGGTGGTCACTTTTGGACCCTTTCCATCATCAGTCAGAACCATGAACTTTACCACTGCGATGTGGATGGGGTTCTGGATGCTGGGGTGACGGTATAACCGGGCTGCTGTGGCCATTAAGGTGAGTAGATAGTGCTGTAAGTCATCTCCATGGAACTTGAGCATGGACTCATCAGCCACAATCAATGTCTCCACGTATCTGCTGATAGAAGCAAAGCGTCTTGAGCGGTGGCCACCCCTAGTCCGGGTGCCATTGACATTGTTTTTATGGTGCTTGGAACCCTTGTATCTCTGTAGTGCTTCCATAATGCCAGAGTTCAATGCGGAGCTGACCCCACACCTGGATGTGATGTCCGATGACCGAAAAAGTGCTCTCCTTCTCTGCAGCAGGTGCAGCTCCTGCTGACCATCTAACAACTGGTTCAAAGTGCTGTTTTTCAAAGGCCTGATGAAATATTCCACACCTTGGTAGCCAAAAGCCCCCTGAAGTCCTCCACAGAGGCTCAACGCTGCAAAGGAATCCCGGTCAGAATTGACATCTCCGGAGTAGAAACAGTGTCTGATGCTTGGTGAAGGTTTGGGGAGAGCGCCAGGCAAATGCATGGAAAAAGCCGGTGCAATAAACTGAGAATCAGGGCTCAGATTCAGATAGAAATCCTCTTGGAAAGCAGAGATCTGGAAAATGACTCCCGTGTCTTTAGTCTGTATATTGCCTTCCTTAAAATAGTGTCTTCCATTTATATCAGGATCCAGCCTTTTAGGGGTGACGAGGACCCCGTCCATTGAGGAGCACAGAGAAGTGCCTATAAAAAGCAAATCCAGAGCAAGCAGCGAGGTGACAGCCAGATGTGTGTGCATGGTGACCGTGACTCATTCACCAAGAGCCCAAAAGCCGGAATAAAATCTACTTAAAGGGGAAAGAGCAGATCAGGAATCCATGGATCCAGAGCTGCCAAAATCCGAAACCCAATGAGTGTAAAAGAGCATTAATTGAAGTTCAGCCAGTGGTGCACGTCCACCAGGACCTGAGGCAGGGGTGCAGATGTTCAGGCTGCTCTTTGTCCTTGCCTCTCTCTGCTGTGCTACCTGTCAGCTCACATGCAGCATCAACTTCTTGGATTGCTTTATATACATCCCTGTCCCATACTTTTTTTTTCTTTTCTGGGAGGTGCTGGGAAGACTCATTGGACTTGCCTTCACTTATTATAACACATATACTCTGCCTCCCTCTCTCCATAGCCGGCAGGGTTTAAAGAGCCAGCAAACTACATCATCTGTTGAGGAGCAGCTGTTCTCTCCCTCCCTCTCCATGCTCAATGTTCTTGCACTGGCAGAATTTCGAGGCTTTTTCTTCCTCTGCAGCGATTAGACCTGACACTGAAGTTAGAGAGTCGCAGGACATTTCCCAGCAATGGAATCTGCATTGTGTAAGAGGATGAGTGCCGGATGTCCCCCCGGGGTATGTGATAGCTGAGCCAGTGTCATGTCCTGTCCCAGTCGTTGCCTTTCTGGAGATGGTTGGGTCAGGAGTGGGCAGCACTCTTTAGAGTCTAACTAAAGTGTCCAGCGTTGCAGCAGTGACTCATTATTATATGCATTGGCACGCTGATATCATTGTGCCCTTATCACAAGCGTTATAATCAGAGGAAAGAGAACTCTGGCCACAGCTCAGCCCATTGAAGAATTGGCGGTTAAATCCTTAGCACCAGAATCAGATGTAGCAGAGCTAAATTTGCCATTCAACTTTTTGCAGTTGCATCACTCTTGTAATAACCAACTCCCATGTCGGAATCCTGTGTATCACTACAGTAATAACTCCCTGAATACAGATAGTCTAATGGGTGTTCAGGGTCTTAAAGACGTGGCAATGATTGTGAACGATAGGGTAGTGATCAGCCAACAAATGAGCAGATGCTTCTTTGTCAGTTGATCGAATAGTTTGTGGCGCTGCAAAAATCCTGATTGTGGGCAGCACTCCTTCCGGAATATAAACGCTCATCATAAGAGATGAGCGAGCACGCTCAGATAAGTCAGTTACTCGAGCAAGCCTCACTCTTCATTCTTGTCTGAGCATGCTCGGGGGTGGCGGGGGTGAGCAGGGGGCGGCGGAGGGTAGCGGGGGGGGGAGAGAGAGATCTCTCTCACTCTCTCCCCCGCTATCCCCCGCCGCCCCCCCCCCCCCCCCCCGAGCACGCTCGGACAAGAATGCATTTACTCGAGAAGAGCGAGGCTCACTCGAGTAACTGACTTATCCGAGCGTGCTCGCTCATCTCTACTCATCATCTGTGTATATACAAGCATCCTCAGGCTTTATTCACACGGGCGTATATACGTGGCTAATGTAGCCACGTCAAAAAATTACAACTATCTGAAACATTGGATTCCAATGTATCCATTCAGATGAGCGATTTTTAGGTGCTTAAAAACATCGCGCCAAGAATAATAGGACATCGGTGACCGAAAACGGCGACTGATTTTATACGGTGCTTGAAAAGATAGGTCTTGCCCTATCTTTTGCTGACATACACTTCTATGGGAGGGGGAGGGAGTTTAGCTGCGTCCAACGCTGGGAAATGAAGACAGATGCCTCTATTAAAGCATTAATAGTAATTCCGAGGACTTCTGCTGGCCGAGGCATTTCCGCGCAGCAGCATATATTTTTGCCGATATGCCGCAGCTGCCTGTGTGAATGGACGAGAAAACACTCATTTAGATCGGGACTGTATTGTGGCTATTCTTCATTCACGCAATTTTTGCCAATGATGCGTCGAGGATAAAAACGCATATGGTGGTGGGAAAGAGGTCTAACCTGCAGTCCCATGTAAAAGCACAGATAACACAGTGAAATCTCTAAGTACAGTAAATGTAGCAGATGTTACCTTCAGTCTTATGTAACATCATGGATAACACAGAGTGATAATGGAGTACAGATGATGAACTTGCTGGTAAGGTGAGTTTACAAGTATTGTCAGAATAGTCGCTGGAAATAGTCGCTATAGCGAGTCATTAGTGTACGAACGACTATTGTTTGTGCGCATCTAAAAGAACTAATGGTTCCTTATGGGTTCTGTTAGATGAGCAATAGGCACGTTTTTTTGACGCCGATATTTCACTCTGTCAAAAGATAGTACCTGTCCTATCTTTGGATGGCAAAACGCCAGCAGCTCCGATAGACTCCTATGGAAGTCTATGCAAGCCGGCGAGCAAAGGGAGGGGGAGGGGCATACTTGTGAATGCTATCGTTCATACGATTTAACGCTCAGATAGCCACAATATTTTGGCGCAGCTATCTAAATGTTAAAACTATGCCCATGTGAAACAAGCCTAAGAGCTCCTGCACACAAACGTATTTACATGTGTATTTGCGCGCACAATATGCGGTGAATATAACCCATTGATTCCAATGGGTTTGTTCACATGTCCGTATTTTGTGTGCGCATTTTCCACCATGCAAAAAAAAAAAATAGATCATGCTCTATTTTTCTGCATATTTGTGCAGCAAAGGTTCCCATAGAAGTCAATGGGGTGGGGGTGGGGGTGACCAAATGCGCATGCAATATGCAAGGAGATGCGTGAAACACTGTGTAATTTCATTGGAGAAATTACACATCTGGAACTAATTAACAATTTCAATTGATGCATTTGTTTGCTGGATGCAAATGAACATCCGCTGCGGGTAGAAAAAGTGCAGTAAAATACGCTGATATGTGTGCAAAAAAGACTCGTTCATAGTGCAAAAAAGTTGTGCTAAGGTGATTGCAGTTGCGATTATGCTTGTCTGAAAATGGCCTACCTTGCAGTCCTATGTAAGGTCACAGATAACACAGTGATCGCTCTCTGAGTAGCGGTAGTGCAGTACATGTTACCTGCAGTCTTATGTACAGTTAGTACATTCAGTAATAAAGCCCTTATTACACAGGATGACCATCTGGCACTTCAGTGCCCAACAGCCGTCCCAGCGATGATCGCTCCTGTGCTTTTACAGTGAATGGATGCAGCGGGTGGGTTGGGGGGGGGGGGGGATTGTTCGAGCCCGCGCGCCTCCATGTAAAAGGGGCTTTCTCAGTGCAGATAATGTACAACAAAGAGACTGTGACTGCAGATAATGTAGTAGGTGTTTCCGGCTTTCCTATGTAAACCTACAGATAACAGTGAGAACTCCCCAAGTGCAAATAATTACCTGCAGTCCTATGTAATGCAAGTAACAAGGTGCTACTGTCCGACTTTAGATAATGCAGTAGGCATTTCCGACAGTCCTATGTAAACCTATAGGTAGATAGCAGTGCTCACCGTCTGACAGCAGATAATGCAGTAGGTGTTACCTGCAATCTTATGTAAACTACAGATATCACACAGGGATAAAGATCCCTTTAGGGTACTTCACACCTTGCAAAAATTCAGCGGATTTGGATTTTCTGCAGCATAAAATCCTGCAGCAAAATCCGCAGCATCGATGCAGAGTTTGACTAGAATTTACTTGCGTTTCCACCTCTGGTTTCAGCAGCCGCAGCGCTCCCCCTCACCTCCAAATTCTTTGCGTTGTCAGCACGGATTTTTGACTCTTTGTAGAAATGCTGTGGATTTTGCTGCAGAAAATCCGCAGCATTTCCGCAATGTGTGAACATACCCTAACAGGCATGGGAGCACAGAAGTGCCCAACAGCCATCCCACCGACTATCGCACCTGTGTTTACACGTAAGAGCAATCGACATGAAGAGAATGGAGGCAGAGCGCGCTGGAGATCTCTTCTGACTGCCTCCATTCACTGCAAACAGGTAGCATGCCTGCATGTTTCCGCCTGCATGGGGCGTCAGTCGGTTGATTTTTAGGTAAGGTAAAAAAAAACAAGTCTCTGACAAGTGTTTAAGAAATGGCTCAGTGCCCTGCTAAACCCAATACTGCATGAGGTGACACGTTGGATAGGCTCTGACAGCAGAGAGGCTGGCAATATACAGTAAGAGAACCCCGACGGATGTCCTCCAACATCGGAGCTGTACAGCCTTAAGTCATAATGTCTTCAGAGGTCAGACAGTGGATTGGAAAGGGTTAACTCTCCAACTACAAATAATGCCCTTTAAGGTCATTTTAGATGAGCCAAGTTCTTGGTCCAATGCAGCGAGCGCAGATCGAAGCACAATGGGCAAGATTCGGAATTACGAGGACAATCAATAGCTTGTACATCTCCCTGTTCACATGAGGGGTCGATCATTTGTCAGCTGATACTTGGTCTCTTTACATGGCTCAATTGTCGGGTGAACAAGCATATGAAGGAACGTCTTGGCCCAATCATCTGCCCGTGTAGAAGGACCTTTACCTATAGTCCTATGCAGACATACAGATAACACACGATCACACAGCTATTAAGGATGACCCCCGCTCTTCTGCATCTGTCATGTATTACATGTTTATCATGTAGTAGGGTGCACTCTACAGGATCTCCATCTATGTAGCTGCATCTAAACTCAGGAATATATAACCTGCTAAAGAAGATTCTCATAGGAAACGACGAACCCGACAGCCCTCAATGTAAAGCAATGATCCCCGGACGTACTGTCCACGTAGTGACAGGTCTGCAGAAGACAAGGGTCCTGGGGAGCAGAGGAGAGTATGAGTGGTCCTGATTACACACATGCCCACTGTATGCCCACCCTATTACTTTGGATTTAGTTCGGTCCCCATATGGTCTGTACTCACCCACCATGTCTGACCTGGATCTCCATTTTCTGATTGTTCATGATTCCTGTGAAGGTCGCCATCTTGTTGACGCTCATCCTCCTCTTACTTCTAATTTGTCTTCACCAGTGATCTGGTTCTTCTTATCTTATAGTCAATATAAGGGCTAAAACACATAAGCGCATGTGCAAATATGCTCGCCGCTACAGTGCGTATTTACGCATGAACCAGTGTTTGTTTTTTTTTTGACCATTCAAACTATGTGCTATTGGGCATTAGCTTTAATAAAAAGCAGGAAGATAGGTCCTGTCCTATCTTTTCTCGCACTTAGCATTAACACGCGAGAATCCCGCAAGTCAAAATGAAACCATTAAAATCAATGGTTTTGTTTCCTGATGATTTGGGCCACGATTTTCACAGCTGCAAAACATGACAAAATCATGTTCATCTGAAGCCGCCAGAAGGTGACGCCTCCAATATACCTAACTTTCCTTTCTGTAGGCTCCATCTCTAATTGTCAGTTTTCACTGAGCTGCTGGGTGCAGACTAGCTGCTGTGATGTATCCCATACGCAGCACACAGAGAGAAGAGGAGATCCTATTCTTCTATCTCTATCTTACACACACAGAAGCAGCAGCATAGAGGACATTATACAGCATTACAGAGCAGTGTAGCTGTGAATCCAGCACTGGGGAGAGAAAAACTATTCTGAAGACTTCTACCTGCAGCATGAGACAGCAGCAAGCAAAGTCCCACTCCACGACAACAAGCAGTAGACAGCAAGCGAGAAGGCAGTGAGATTCCTAGTGGCCAGCAGTTTATAGTGCAAATGTGGCATTAGGTTTTGTTAAAGGGGTTGTAACACAACAGATTTAACATGCCATGCATAGAATCCAGAAGTAGCAGTAGCCGGGCATGCACATCACAGCTCCATTCATTTCAGCGGGACCACTAGACGTAGCTGACTTGGCATGTCTGGTGGTCCTACTAAAGTGAATGGAGCATTTGGGTGAGATTTCTGTAGGCTAAATGGGCGCATGAGCGGGGGACATCACTGCTAGTTGTACGCTCTCATGCAGAATGTTTAGACAGGCAGATCACTGCTGACCATCGCTCACTTCTTGCTGACTTCTCGCTCAGCTCTTCACATTCCATGTGAATCACTGAGTAGGGAGCGTTGAGGTGCAGCAAAACGTCTGCGAACTGGCATTGATTTTTTATGTTGGCTGAAACTGAACGAAAAGTAAACACATAAAGCGCACGATGGCTTTGCATTTATTATCGCGTATTTCCATTCGACTTTTGCATGACGATGGTTACGTGTAAATGGGCCTGTACTTCTGTAAGTCTGCATCAGGTGTGCAAGAAACACACAAGTTTCTTTGAGGCTGACGGATATGAATCAAGCGTGAAGGTCAGTCCTCCCATTGCATCGGCTATAACTCTGGAACGTGTCATCTCTACTCTACAGACATGGGAACAGCCGGGAGTGGGAAGAGTATGTTAATTACTGAAAATCCAGGAACATTCCATGAATAGCACACATTTCACAGATGTGAAAAATATACGGCTTCACATGTATGAAGGCACAGATACAACATGTAATAACTATCAGGGTGCGTTCCCAAGTGGCGGATTTGCAGCAAATTTGCACCAAAATCTGCATCAAAATTCACACCATTTGGTGAGGACTTTGACACGGATTTTGATGCGAGTCTGCAGCAGATCTCACCCCTTCAATTGAACTGAATGGGTTAAAGCTGCTGTGGACCTGAACCAAAAGCTGCATCAAAAGCCTCACCAAACAGTGCAAATTTTAACACAGATTTTTGCGCTGATTTTTCTGCAAGTCCGCCACGTGGGAAGAGACCCTAAGGCTTATTCACATGACTGTATTTACGCAGGTACTTCACCGTGTAAAACAAATCGCCCAAAAAGCGCGACCATCCAAAGCATTGGATTCCAATATATTCATTCAGAGTTGCACATACGCAACTGTTTTCGGTCATCGATTTCATACGCCGCGTGAAAAGATAGGTCTTTTGTCAAAATTCACAGCAAGCTCCCATAGACTACAATGGAACTGGAGAAAAGAGAGGGAGTTACCCTGCGTACAATGCTGGGACAAGAACCCAGCTGGCCTGATTTAACCATTATTGGTCATTCCGAGCATTTTACAGCGGTCGATGGTTTTCTTCGCTTCTGCATATTTTTTTGCCGATATGCCGCAGCAGCAGCCTGTGTGAATGGATGAAAATATGCGAATAAAGATCGTGACTCGATCGCAGCAATTCTTCATTCATGTGCTTATACATTGCGTACGGGCAAACGTAAAAACATACGGCCGTGTGATGGAGGCCTTAGGCGAGCTTCACACTGCTGTTGCGTATTTGCGCGTGCAACTGTTTTTTTTTCTATACTTATTGCTTGTGCCAATTCAAAAAAAACCTGCAGCGACGGTCCCGTACATTGAAATGGCTATATGGCCTAATTAATGTCATATGTTCCACTTCCCTGTGCATGCTGCATATTTTATTTTTTTTGCGACAGAATTGCGCAAGCAAAATACGCTCTTGGGTTTCATTCACTGTGTATTGCGTGAACTTTTGTCTTTCTGCGTGTGCAAATACGGTCGTGTGAATATGACCGAAAACCTGCAATTCCCAAATACTAAAAAGCACAAAAAAAAAAACAACAATACAGAGTGACTGGCTAATTCACTGTGAAATCTGGAGCCGTTCCAGACAGCTCACAAATAAGACAAGAAGACAAGAACGAAACAACTTATAAAATCTACAGAATTACACCGAATGAGCACACAAGAAATAAATGCTAATGTTTACTCCATCGGGCTGCACTAAGCAGACAAGTCTATTATACATTATGAATAGTGTTTTGTTACATTTTCTGCATTATTGCATTGATTTATGATACAAAGCTCTAATGTCTATAGGAAAATAGCGATGTAATTTTGCTCTGTAAGGAAACAACAGTGACACCTACTGGCCAAAATGAGGCATGACAGCATTCTAAGGAAGAAGATTAAAGGGGAGGTCTCGCGAAAGCAAGTGGGGGGTATACACTTCTGTATGGCCATATTAATGCACTTTGTAATATACATCGTGCATTAAATATGAGCCATACAGAAGTTATTCACTTACCTGCTCCGTTGCTGGCGTCCCCGTCTCCATGGTTCCGTCTAAATTCGCTGGCAGCTTGCTTTTTTAGACGCGCTTGCGCAGTCCGATCTTCTCCTTTCAGCACGAGCCGCTTCAGTGTGCTCCCCGCTACAGCTCTTCTGCGCATGCGCAGATGAGCTGTCACTGCTCGGGAGCGCGCTGGAGCGGCCATTCTGTACCATCCTCTGTTAGAGGAAGGTGCAGAAACTGGAGCTGCCCAGCGGAGAGGCCCAGCCCAGCAGCCCAGCTGTCCCGAGAAGCCGCCCAGGTAAGTGATGGGTCGGGGGGTGATCTTCACTAACAGGTGAAGGTCCCGGGCCACAGCGGTAGGCCCCGGAGCCCAGCGCTGGGCTCCGGAACCTAGTGCTGGGCTCCGGAACCTAGCGCTGGGCTCCGGGGCCTAGCGCTGGGCTCCGGGGCCTAGCGCTGGGCCGAGGGGGCCTTCGTCTGTCAGGGTCTAGCGCTGGGGAGCCGGGGCGGTAGCGCTGGGGAGCCGGGGCGGTAGCGGTGGGGAGCCGGGGGGTAGCGCGGGGGAGCCGGGTCTAGCGTGGGGGGGGGCGGGGGCTGCGCCGGTTACCTGCTGCTTGGAGGTGGGTGACTGGTCGGCCGTGTTCACTCCAGGGGTCCGGTCGGCGGCTGCGGGGCGTCGTGTTGTCATGGAGACACAGCTGGCAGCGTCTCGGGAGCGCGCACGTCGGGCTACAGCAAGCGACAGGAAAAAAGCCGGCGGCCATCTTGGGGAAACTTTTATAAGTTGCTGAAACGCTGGAACGGTAAGTACAAACCAGCTAGAAAAGTCATTTACAGGGGTAATTAGTAATGTATGCTTAATTAGGGGGACTGGGCAAAAAAAAAAATCCACTCCTGCCTCGAGACATCTCCTTTAAAGAAGAAAGTTTTGATACACTGTACAAAAAAAGTTACATCAAGTAATCTTGTAGATATGATACCTTAAACAAAAAGAATGATGTTACCCTTTCGAATCTATTCATGATTATTCATTAGGCTTCTAACAAGACAAATCCGAAGATGAGGGGGAGAGAAGCCCTTAATTATTTCCACCCATAAGGATGTACAAGTTTGCCAGAGCCTTGGTGCCCTAACTCTGGTCCCCCTCTCCCACCCCTTATGCTATATAGACTTTCTAATGAATTGATCTTCAGCTAGCGAGCAAAGAACGTACTCGGATGAGCGCTTCTGCTGCTTTATTCTAGTGATTGGTAGGGGTCTCAGCACCTAGACACCCAGCAACCAAGACTATTCATCTAATCACACCACAACTCTAAGCATTTGCATATCTGCCTGAGGTTGCATTCACACGTCAAATAAAAGCGTGCAAGATTTGTGCGCAGCACAACACACAAACCACGCGCTTATATGAACCCCATTCTTTTGAATCATATACATGAGCGATGTTTCCCGGTGATGTGGTGCAGGAATAGAACACAGCATATTCTTCCTCGCCGCGCTCCTCGGCACGCATCGATTTCAACGGGGCCTTCAATGCATCACATGGCTGTCCCATGTCATGCGATGTGCGTGCGAGTGTAATGCAAGGTTTCCCATTGAAATTAATGGGAAACACTTCCGATCTGCTTTTGCGCATACAACTAGTGCCAGAGGATCAGTATTTCACAGATGCAATGAGAGACATTTTTGATTCAATATCGCCTTGGATCCACGGGTAAATTGAACATTCACGAGAGCGATATGAGGCCGAGGAACTCAGCCCGATATCGTGCTCACCCGTGTGTAGGTAGCCTGAGATGTAACTGCATGCCCAAGTTTGCAGCAAAATCACAACTCCTCCCTGGTGCTTGATTTTTTTTTTACAAAAAGTGTATGATGTCTTCAGGGGATGAGGTGGCGCTCAGTATTCATGGACGGCGGTCCTGGTAGATTCACAGCGGCCAGCAGTACTCACCTTCTGATCATGATTACCTGCACAATCAATGGAGCGTTGACTAGGGCCATCTTCACACAGCAGAAATGCTGTAAAATTTCTGCTGCGGAAATTGCTGCAACAATTCCACAACATTTAAAATATTTCACAGTGGAAATGGCGCAAATTTTCTACAATAGACATGAAGTCTGCTGTGGATCTGCGGCAAATTCTTTGCAGAATTCTCACCAATAGTGCAGATTTTGATGCAGTTTTTGCTACTGAATTTGCTGCAGATTTTTGCGCAGATTTGCTGCAGTGGAAAATCCACGTCAATTCCACTACGTGTGAACGTACCCTTATAGTACAAGCCATGTAGAGGAGATGTCAAGAATTTCTTTCACATGCTGTGGAAATTTTCTGCAACAAATTTGCAGCATGTCTATTTATGCTGCGGAATTCAAGCCTCGAAGCAATTCTGCAGCAGATCTGCCGCAAAAACCATGGCGAAGTTTGTACCGTTTAGGTGCAGATTTGGCCACTGCAGGTTTTCCGTTGCGCAATGCCCGCAGCGCTTATGCTGTGTGTGAATTTACCCTAACAACCCTCTCACACCAGGAGACAGCGGAATTTGCTGCCATGGAATTCAGCATCTCAATCTGCAAGGCTGTCTGAGGACTTCGGTGAGGAATAGCGGGCTGATTTAAACCATTTTCATTCCACATCAAAATCTGCTGTACGGATATGGGTGCAGATTTTACCACAGTTTGCAGCACTGCATTTAGACAAATTCCGCCCGTGTGAAAGGACCCTTAGGCTGGGTTTACACGAGGCGGACTCCCTGGCAGAATTCTCGTGGCTTGGCCGCACCAAAAAACCAAGAGAATTTTGTGGGAGAGCCGCAGCTTTAAAACCTGTGGCATTTTGCCGCAGGTTTTGGAGTGGTTCGGCCGCTGGCATTCCGCAGTGGCTGTCAATTCTGCAGCGCCACATCTGCCCGGCCTAGCCACGACAAATTGGCCACCCCTTGTGGATGAGATTTTTGTCAAATCTCATCCACATGAGTGGCTAACCCAGGGATTAGCGGCCGCAGGCGGATTTGCCGCGGCGAAATTCTGCACGGAAATTCCGCGGCCAATCCACCCCATGTGAACCCAGCCTTACAGTAACACATCTGATGAGGAGAGGCTGGACCAAGTGTCTGTCAGTGATCATAAGGACAGACCTGCATCTTGGGAAACGGAAAAAAATGAGGGGGGTGGATTACCTGCTGAGAAGTGAAGTTTCACAGAGGATCTGAAGAGCAGCGGCGCTGAGCCACCAACTGTATTTACCATATGTCACCTGTTCAGTGTGTGTCAGGCCTATGTACGCCAATGTAAAATACAAATACTGTATCATGTAGAAGAAGCCATTGGAGCTGGCGATCACACAATGCTGATGAGGAACCTAAATGCTGACGTTCTGTGATTGTGATAACACTCGTAAGAGCCCCGCAGCCGCGCGGAGAATATGGGCGCTCCATGCAGAACAGCTGGAAGCCATCAGTGATGATGTAGGGGAGCTTTATCAGGAATATGGAGGATTTTGCTGCTCGCTATGCCTGAATCATGGAGCCTTCTAGAATGTAATCCGGTTGGTCTACAGCTTGCTGATTGCTTTGATCATAAACTCCTTCATTATCAGAAGATTTTAGGTGTTGAGTAAAATTTCGAAAGGAAACACCATGGGCCACATCTAGAAGAGCATCTGGAGGCCTTTTCTTCTTTCCTCATATCTGTCAGTTTTCAGTTCCTTCCTAGGCTCAGCAATCCCCACTAAGGTCTTCTTCCCACGGGCGTATTTGCATGCCTTTTTGAGTTTACAAAATTTGCGCTTGCAATACGCAGAGAATAGAACCCATTGATTTCAATGGGCACATTCACATATCCTTTTCTTGGGCGTGCAGAAAAAAATGCTGCATGCTTTACTTTTGTGGACAGTGGTGCACCAAAGGTCTCCCTAGAAATCAATGTGGGGTGCGCAATACGCAACAGGATGATGAATATGCTGCGCAATTTCACAAGAAAAAACAAACACACCTGGAACACATACGTAGCCATTTAAATTGAAGCATGGCTGTGTCCTGTGCACCAAAAAAACATGCCCTGCGAGCGCAAAAAGTACAGTAAAATATGTCGATATGTGCAGAAAAAAGCTTCGTTCACAGTGCAAAAAGGTTTCGCTAAGGCTTGCCTAATTGCGCGTATGCTCATGTGAAGCCGCCTTTACAGCTTCAATGTCCACCTCAATAACTAGATCAAGACGAGGGAAACAATTCCCAGGACCACAAGGAGGGGATGTCAGAGAAGGCTTTCTAATGATCGATAGGGAGATCCTGTTGTATGCAGAATGGCATCTCACATCCTCTCCCCAGGGGCTCACAATCTAATGCCTGCACACACCCTCCCAGGAAAATGCAAACCAATTAAGACTAGTAACTTTCTGAAATTATGGAGAATATCACACAAAACTCCATCATAAACTTTATAAAGGCCGGCTTCACACAGGTGCAAACATGCATTCCACTAAAACACGCACAAACGTGTGAATCTTGCCAAACAGAACCTTAGTCAAGTCATATTCCACAATGCTGGGTACATCAGCCATAGTGCCACATGCAGACTCACCTGCCGCAAGCATCTCACCTGCCCTTGAGTGTTACGTATGTGTAATAATCAGTGATATGCCTCTTATTATGGGTTGTGATATATAATTAATCTATGACTATCTACTGCAAAACAACGGAGGGATAACCCATGTCTGATTGACTCTGTTTCACTACTAGTAACCACTAGCAGCAGGCCACCCCTCCGGCTGTGCCACGTAGTAGCGCTAGACATACCAATGTCATACCAGTCCAAATGCCGAGTAATCTTCTAACCCATCATTGAGATTCCCGGTATAATTTATAGCTCTGCGCTGCTGTGGGGTTGATAAATCACAGCTTATAGAGCTGTTATGATGGAGCGCAGTCATACAGCTGCCAATGTTAAGCTTATAAATCAGGTCCTGCACTTTGTCAGAAGTAATTAGTGGTGACATTATACAAACTTCAGAGCTCCCCAAGCTCCACTTCCAGGGCAATCTGGGTGATTTCGTTTCAGTTTAGTACCAAGCGTATAATAACTCATCTGGTTGTGGAGGTAGAAGTTATACCTGACAATCTGCAATACTCTATTGCATTACTGTGCATGGAAGTAGAAGCAAATACACCAGATGCATGTTTGGTGTTGGTACTGGAGTCACAGCAGGCGTTCGCCTTCATACTCATTTCACTTCATTAGGAGCTGCTGACTGTTTTTCCATTGTTTATTTGGGAATGCTGATTGTCTCCATCTTGGTCCTCCACTCCACCTGTCTGTCTGAGGCCGTATTTAATTAGAGAAGAATATAGCTGGTTCCTATCTGCTGTACTCTCCGCTCATTTTATAGGCCATTGGTCGCTCTCAGACAGGCGTTAGCAAAATGCCGCTTTTGAAAACGCCACAATTTTCGAGCAACGTTTTCAAACGCATTCTACGGCATTTTTTAGCGCACCCCATCAGTGTAATGGTGATGAGGAGCGTTAAAAAGGTGCCATGTTTGGACACTCGCCTGCGTTGTACAGCGTTAAGCGCGGCATTTGAAACGCTGTAGAAAGCAGTAAGTGTGAGAGTGGCCTTAGTCTAATTTCACACGGGCGAGTTTCACTCGTGCGCCAATATGCAGTGTCCCACAGATGCGAGTTTTTGGGTTAGAATCGTTTCGCATCACTTCAGGAAAGTAGGGATCCTCCTCACGGAGTGTTGCGTGCACCTCACACGTCTAGCGATGCTGTGCCAGCCCCATTAAGAACAACGGACGATGTGAGGCCCCCCTAAAGGGAACACCCAAAGATAGGATATGCCGTGATTTTTTTCCTGTGTCGCGTTACGGAAAAAAAATCACTCATATGTATGACCCCATTCAAAAGAATGGAGTTCATAGGTTTTTTTTTGCGCATATAAAAAGTGTACCCAAAATGCAACCATGAGAAGCGTTGGGTTTCAATGGGTTCATTCAGATGAACCTGGAGGAAAAAAACAAAATGGGAAAAAAAGGGCCGCATCATTAAGGGGTTAGTGTGTTTGTGAGAGAAACCAAGTAATCTTGTAGATAGGATACCTTTTAATGGCTAACAAAAATACATGATGTTATAGCGAGCTTTCAGACCTCACAGGGTCCTTCGTCAAGGCATAATGAAATGAATACGAAGAGGCATGCATATATGTATATATACACACATACTTATGACATGGCACAGACATAGTGGGATTAATTTGCACAAAAGAATACTACAATAGAAATAGAAACATAGATGTGAAGGTTTTATGGTCCCTGATTTAATGTTAAGAGATCATCAGGTCAGCAGTGTTATCTGTGCTATAGATGTCTCATACTTCCAAAATCAGTAAGATGGAAATATACCTCTACGGCGCCATCTATTAGATTGCAGCATTCCTTCAATTCAAAGTGACCTTATAAAAAAGTCCACAATGATTGTGAATGTTAAACCAATCCAGAAACCATGCATAGACAGTCTGTTTCAGGGTGTTTGCCCCTCATCAGTATGTAGTCTGTCTATGCATGGTTTCTGGATTGGTTTAACATTCCCAATCATTGTGGACTTTTTTATGAGGTCACTTTGAATTGAAGTAATACTGCCATCCAATAGATGGCGCTGTAGATGTATTTTTCTATCTTTCTGATTTGCATAAATTTCCCAGAAGCGCATTGCCTTATAAGTCTCCTTACTTAGCTTTAAGGTGCCCCAACACCCCTTCTGGGTGCTCTCCTTGGGGAGAGACTATACCATCCCCTGATCCACTCACCCCCTAGGTGTCCCCACACACTTTTTGGGTGCTCTCCTTGACACCGCTTCTGACCAACCTCATACTTCCAAGTCACGCATGAATCCTTTTAAAGAATTTAGGCCTCCACCACAAGTAATTCTGTCTCTCTTTGTTTAATTGTGTGGCAATGAGACCTCATCCTCGCTTTAGGTTTGTGTACTGTTTCTCCAACCTAGAGGGCACGACAGGACATTCACTGCACAGAATCAGGTACACAACAATGATGGTTAATGATTGTGTCACCTGTCACTGGATGGCAGACAACAAAAATGTTACAGCTAGTCAGCTAGCATTACCTTGGTTAATTATCTCTTTCTATCTGAAACTACCATCCACTTTCTTCTCAGATGGTCATGTGATCTTAGTTTTGACCAGTTCAGATTTATTTGGGGTTATGTGTTCAGTTTCTAGTCAATTTCTCAGTCTGTTTGATGTTATTACCTGGACCCTACCACAGAAACTGTCTAGAGGGGAACATGTACACTCCTATCACAGTTACAGCTCATGTCACACAGTTATAGTAGTGGAGATCACAGCTTATTTAGCTTATTTAGGGGAATACCTAAATGTAGCTTATTTAGGTGAATACTAGAGATGAGCGAGCATCGCTCTTCTCGAGTAACTGCATATTTGTACGAGCAGGCTTGTAACTTGTCAGCAGAACCTCATATACAGTATGTAGACAAATAAAAGAATACATTTCCTGATCTTCAACTCTCCACCTAAATCTAAGACCCAGGAGTGAATAAATCCAGCATCACCAAAGTAAAATAAGCCAACTGCTCACATGTCTAAGATCGCCCTCAGTCATCTGTGTTGCTAGACATGTGCGGATTTTAGATTTCTGCGCCTCTAATATATGGCCATTACTGCTCTGACAAGAATAAAGTTATTTTATGAAGAATTACTAAAGGACGGAGGGTCTTTCCATAAATATCTACATTAGATCAAGTCAGTCATGGTCCCCAAGAGAAGATGGGTAATGGTGCGAGTGACTATGATGGACGTGCTCCACTTGTGGGAAATGGAATTTGGCTTGGAAGATTTCCAACCAAAATATAACAAAAGGATTAATATAAATCTTTCACGCTGTTAAAACCTCTGTTATGTCATTAGGGAAAATGCCGAGATAAAAGGGGAAGGGTGGAAAGATCGGCTGTTTACTTAGGGGATAGTTTGAGTCATGAGAGTGAGGTTGTGATGGACAGAATATTCTATACATATAGCATTGTCTACATACAGGATACTGTCTACAGGTGGCACAGACTATCCATTCCAGCCGAGGAAGAGACCTGGGAAATACACAGGAAACATCATCACTTCACAATAACATAAATATTCCCCAACTTATCTATCAATGTGCTGAGATTTGTGTCCAAACATTACAGCAGTTCTTAGACTGATACTTCTGCTTTATATCTGTGATGAATAGATATTGCAGACAAATACAGGGTATTCTGAAAAATGTATATACACTAATAGCTTATAACTCACTGAGGAAGATAAATCAAATCTGGTACAAAGGAAAACTGGTTTAGTTGGCCAAAGCAACCAGATTCAACTTCTGGAAAAGGAAAGCAGAGACCTATTTGCTATGGGCAACTTAAGGCTCGTTTAGACACAAGTATTCTCGCTCAAAGCCATCTTTTGAGCGATAACCGTTGCGTCTTGATGAACGGACATCGTGCAGTTTTCGTGCATGATTTGTTCCCCACTCAATTCTAGTTTTCTAGAATTGAGCGATGAAATCTTATCAGTGGTGCAGGCTGTTATCACAGTTGGCAGCGCTGATAAGATTTTTTCAGCCCGTGTCCCATTAGTAGTTCACAGCAGGATGCGAGCTGTAAGCACGGAGAGCAATGCAGCTGTTTGCTTATGCAAAACAGCTGTATTGTTCACCGAGTGATAGCAGTGGTGTCCCGCTCCACCTACATAGTTCTTTAGTAGCTAATTAGCCACTATAGACTATGCAAAGATGATTGCTTAAAACTGTCACTCAAACTATCGTTTAAGTAACTTTGAGCGATCATCTTTCAGTGTACATGAAGTCTAAGTTGGTTTTCCTTTGCACCAGTTGTGAGTTATTTCCCCCACTTAACATTCACTCCTCTTAAGACTAAACCAATTAGAAATAATGGGTGAAGTCAGACTAAGCTTAGAACAAATTAAAGTGCTACTGGAAGTTTGAGAAGGCAGTTAAAGTGCAAAAACAGTTTCGGAAAAAGTTTCAAACAAATCCACCTTCATGACTTATGGTTCTTTTACACGGGCCAAGACTCTCATGATTCTTTTATGCCTAACGGAACAAGTCTGGGACATCATCACCAGCTCATCCACACTTGGGCAGCTCGTTGAGAATCGTGCAGTCTTCGGGCACTTATCGTTCAGTATTTCTCATTCCTGTGTGAAACACTGAACCAGCAGTGTTTAAACAGCACAATTGGTGCACCAGCGGGCTGGTTTTTATGCCGGCCGAAACTGAACGACAAGCCATCACCTCACGATTCTTGCTCATCGTTCAGTTGTTGGCTTGGTAACCTGTTCCACTCATTGATCACCCTCACTGTTAGAAAGTTTTTTCTAATATCTAATTTGTGTCTCCTCCCTTTCAGTTTCATCCCATTGCTTCTAGTCTTTCCTTGTACAAATGAGAATAGGGCTGATCCCTCTGCACTGTGACAGCCCTTCAGATATTTGTAGACCGCTATTAAGTCTTCTGTCAGCCTTCTTTTTTGCAAGCTAGACATTCCCAGATCCTTTAACAGTTCCTCATAGGAGATGATTGGCAGACCGCTCACCATCTTGGTAACTCTTCTCTGAACTTGCTTCAGTTTGTCTATGTCTTTTTTAAATTGGGGACACATTCCAGATGAGGTCTAACTTTAAATTGGATGTGCAGCCATTTATGACCACTCTTTGAATATGATCACTCAGTCAGTTGTGAATCCACCTAACAGTTGCTTCATCAATCCCATATCTGGTCATCTTTTCAATAAGTATGGTATGAGATACCTTGTCAAACGCTTTACTACAGTCAAGATATACTATATCTACCGCATTTTCCTGATCAACCCATTTGGTGATTCTGTCATAGAAGGAAATTAGATTCATCTGGCACAAATTGTTTGTTACAAACCCATGCTGGCTCTAGTTAATTACTCCATTCTCATCCATGTACTTGCATACAAACTGTTTAATAATTTGTTCAAAGATCTTTCCTGGTATTGAAGTCAGGCTAACTGGTCTGTAGTTTCCTGGATCCACCTTCTTCCCTTTT
The DNA here is from genome assembly GCF_035609145.1 of Eleutherodactylus coqui. NCBI lineage: Eukaryota > Metazoa > Chordata > Amphibia > Anura > Eleutherodactylidae > Eleutherodactylus > Eleutherodactylus coqui. The sequence continues at coordinate 77,310,206 of NC_089842.1, read as the reverse complement.
TTGAAGATAGGGACAACCTTTGCCCTTCTCCAATCTCCTGGGACGTCTCCTGTTATTCAGGAATTTTCAAATATTATGGTGAGGGGTTCAACAGTTACCTCTGCTGCTTCCTTAAGTACCCTAGGATGTAATTCATCTGGACCTTGAGACTTGAATTCATGTAAGTTAGCTAAGTGTTCCCTCACCATCTCTCTGTTTATAGATAGCCTTCATTCTTTTATTCCTTTAATATCACAGGGAAGATCAGTTGATGTTACATTTGCTTTCGGAGAGAAAACACATACAAAATAGGAATTTAAATGTTCAGCCTTAACATTATTCTTAACCAATTCACCATTTTCATCCTGTAGGCATCCTATAGCATCTTTGACTTTTCTTTTGTCTTTGACAAACCCCCCAAATCCTTTTTTATTGCCTTTGGCCTCTGTTGCAAGCCTCAATTCATTACTAGCTTTAGCTATTCTGACTCTTGCCCTACAGTTTCTGCAGACTGCATTATAGCTGCTTTCTTTAGATATCCCCCCTCTTTCAGTCAACGAATGGAAAGCAGCTATTAAACAAGAATGCACACAAATACCAAATGAAATGTTCCTTTGTGATTTCATTACTTCACATTCTCTGCAGACCAGAACAGTCATCAGTTTAAAAACAGGCGTGAGAAAAAGACAAAAACAATTGGACAAAAGGAATTATTCATTTCTGTATGAATGAATGAACTATATGCCAATAATCACCGACTTCATAATCATTAAAAGTGCATATACATTTTTGGGGACACCCTGTAGAATGGTGAAAGCACAAAAATGCAGCCAGACTGTTAGGACTGTAAGTGTGACATGAGGGTTGGATAATGGGAGTAAGGGGGTTATCTCAGTAACATAATATATCTAAAACATCACTTCTTACAAAACTGGAGCATTCACTCATTTAGATCTATATTCAAAAAATAAATCTTTCCAAAGTTATTTGCTCCCCAGTGCCCTACGGTCCAATTCCTCGGAACGCATCACCCATTGTTTTCAATGGGACGGTCAAATACATTACATACCGTGCGATGTGTTTCCCATTGAAACTAGTGGAAAACACTTGGCTATCCTCTGTCGTGCGAAATAAGCGTTGGAGGATCACAATTTAATAGAAGTCACGCGAGGCGTTTTTGCGTGAAAAACGCATTTCATTTACAGATTAAGGCATGTTGACAGCGTGATATCGGGCCGACTTTCCTGCACGTAGCAATGCAGCCTCAGAAAGTGTAAAATTAAAGACAGATGCTTAAGATGTGTTATTTGTGCCCAACTTTTCAAGTTAATTATAAATGTTCAAAACTTTCTCTCTCCCTCCTTCCATAGTCTCTTTATGGGGACATCCACACTGTACCATTACCGCTACATTAACCCTTTGCAATCCAATTTTGGATTCAGGGTTTCCTAGGGGGCTTTCTCTTTCTGCTGGCTAGAGCCAGTATTGCGGTATGGGACATGCTGGAGAGGCCCCCGACAACAGAGCGGCCAGTAAGAATACCCTGCCGGACGTCTTCTGACATCAAAGCTGCACAGCCTTCAATTAGAATGTCTTTAGATGTCAGACAGTGGATTGGAAAGGGTTAAATCCTGTTCTCACATTTTACAGTAATGCAGAAAGCTTCACAAATCCACTTCTGAAACTTTGTTTCACTATAACTGGATACATATTACAACATTCTAAAAGTTTGCATTAAGTTGTGGTAGTTTTCTTTCAAGTTAAAAAAAAAAAGTTACAGTTGGCAATTATGTAGATAAAATGTGACCCTAGGCAGTAAAATTGCTCTACCAACTAAGAATGGTGCTGACCATCACCCACAGACTATTATGATGGCAATCTACCCAGGTGAGTTCATACATGGTTACTACTATTAAATCATACCTGCGTAATCTTGTTAGCAGACCTGTGAGGACAAATCAGGATTTTAAGGACAGAGTGTAAGAAGAGAAGTTAAAAAACAGATGTGTGCACAACGATGAGTTACTACAAAGTTTTGCAATGATGTCACTGAATATTTACTGTAGGCGGGACCAATAGGAAGATTTAGAGATCTGGTTGACTTCACTTTACTGCACTTATATCAAACTGTTTAAGTCTGAACCATCTACAAGAAAAATATCGCAAGCACTTCTATCCTTATGACACATAGAAACAGTAACCAAGAAATAATGAAGGTTTCCAAATATAACTGTGTGGAATAAATACAACATAATAAACGTCTAAAATACAGCAAATCCCCCGCAGGGTGTCACAGTCACAGAACTCCGATTCTGGACCTAATACAGTCTTCTCCATCACAGTTTCCAGAGTCAAATGAGTCAGGAGTCACTTAAGAGTGCGCGGTTTCCTGCACACCTTTCCTCATGCAGCAATTATACTATTAGATCTACGGAAAGTCTACAGACTCTCCCATTAACTGCATATTTAACTCTGCCTCAATTGTATCTGTCTCTCTCCTCCTCTCTTCTCTGCCAGTCTTCTGTATCGCTCCTCTCCATTATGTCTACCCTCCCACCACTTTTTCATCTGTGTTCTAGACAGCTACCTGGAAGTCTACACTATGAAATAGTCGAACCCTGGGAGAACTTCCAAGTAGGCCAAATTGTTGGATGTAATGCTTGTTCTGTTCAAGTCAGTACCCCGTGAAGCAACAGAGAATGTAACCAATAAGCCAAGTGCCCTACAAAGAGACCATAACCATAAAGGGTTTTTCTAAGAGAAAACTATGGGTGATCCATCAGCAGGGGGTCTGATCAGCTGATTACATACTAATGTGGACAGTCAAAACTGTCAAAGCACCATCTGTAGCAAAATGGCCTGGTACTGCAACTCTCTCCTACAGTATTCACGTCAATGGGAGAGGGCTGCAATGCCAAGTTGGGCCAATGTTCTACAGGCTGTGCTTTGACAATTTTCGCCCATCTGTAGCAGCATGTAATCTGTTATTGGTGGACTATCCAGAGGATAGATCATCAATAGTTTTGCTCCTGGAAAACTACTTTAAACTGGGTGTTCTTTTAGGAGGCTGTTAGTTGTTAACCCTTTCCAATCCAATTTGTATCCTGGTTTTCCTAGGGGTCTTACTCTTTTTCTGCCATTATACAATGGCGTTATATGCTGGCTAAAGCCAATACTGCATGAAGTGGCACGTTGGGTAGGCTCCGACAACAGAGAGGCTGGCAATATACAGTAAGAGAACCCCGACGGACGTCTTCCAACATCGGAGCTATACAGCCTTAAATCATAACGTCTTAAGACGTCAGACAGTGGATTGGAAAGGGTTAATATTAAGCGCCAAGCTCAGTGCCTCTATTGAAGATAACTGCCAAGTTATGTGTCATATTTGTAACAGGGGTTGTCGTACTTCTATTTTTCTATTTGTTTTCTGCAGGAAGCAGACAGCTCTGTACATGGCGTAGTGGCCCATGTTGGTACTGCAGGCTGAATCCTATTGAAATGAATGGTACTTAGCTTACAGTACCAACCCGGGGTCCGACCTCTGTGCAATGTACAGAGCTGTCTGCTTCCAGCAGCAAAACAGTTAGAAATGAGACAACTCCTTTAGGTTACAGCTGGGACCACTTCAGTTACTGCGCCATATTCAAGTAGGGCTCCCTAAGTCGGTCAAGGGCCACACAAAAACTGACCCTCTTACAGAAAACCATATTAATGAGATTGTACCAAGATCAACTTTTATCACCTATTCAGTGGATAGGTGATGAAAGTGAATCTTGGTACAACCCCTTTAACTACCTACTCTACTCTCCCCTTACTGTTCACCTCGCTTTTATTCCTCTATACCTCCTGCCTGCCTTTTCATTACATGACGTAGACCATGTTTTTCATATGTTGCTGCTATTAGTAGCTAAAGTCACTTGTAAGGTTTTGATTATCTTTAAACTCCATTCCAAAACTGCCCAACCCTACAATAACCCTGGCTTCATGTGCCTAAGGAAAAACGTCCATGTAGTAAGTCACAGCATGAAAATACGTAGAACATCCTGTCACTCTCATTGAAAAGCAAGAACACATTGCAGATCACTGATTCTTATCCCACAATGAAATAACTTGTCCCCAGGCAGTTTGTGTTTAAGGAACAGTTCAAGTGCCAGAATATTTTTATCTTGTGTGGGAATTAAGGGAAAAGAAACCTTAACATCTGTGACTTATAAGTATAGTCTGTAAGACTCCCTTAAAAGACAAAATACCACCAAAGCCCGTCTTCAATGCCTATTCCAGCTCTGCGGAGGGAATGTGCAACTGAAGAGGTGCAATGTAACTTTCACTTGTCTTGAGCTGTAGAACTTTCGATTCCTTTGTTCGGCACCCATTAGAGATGTATGAGATTTACTATGGATTTGTACCGCAGCAGGGTCTGCTAGAATGTGAGCGGAGGTGTCATGTCATCACTAAATGTCACATGTTCTTCAATACTGATCTCCAGAGAGTAGTCACCAGCTGAATGCTGCTCCTGCCACTAGGCACTAGGCCAAATTCATTTGCATGCTGCCTTGCAAACTGGTACTTGAAAGCATTACCCATAGGGGATTATAAAAGGATAACAATTGTACAGTGAGAATCCCTGAGTTTTAGTGTAGTTTCACTTTAAGACTATCCAATTTGGGAACTTAAAGTGAACCTGTCACCTCAGAACAGCACCATAAACTATTTTTTTTTTTATGCTCACCTACGCCACCGTTCCTGCGCTGTTCGCTGATGAAGTCTGTGCATGCATAGACTTCTATGGGAGTGTACATAAACAGCAGCCTGAAAAGAATCAGACTTTCAGACCACACGTGGACTTCACCAGCAGACAGTGCAGGAATGGGGAAGTGGGTGACTATAAAAAATATATGCCCTGGCTCATCATCACCTCCCTAAACAGCACCATAATTTAGTTTATGGCACTGTCCTGAGTTGTCAGGTTCCCTGTAAATGGTCCGGTGACCAAAAAAGTGCAATTCTGACATTGTTTATTCTCTTCTGACGACCTTTATTGTGTAGAATAAATAATGCATTACTTTGATAGATTGGACGTTTACGGATGCAGCGAAACCAAATATGGTTTGGGCTTTTTTTTTTTTTTTTAATTATTATAAATGTGGAAAAACAGGGATTGTTTAAACTTTCATTACCTTTTATTGATTTTTTTTTACTCATTTTTACATTTCTTTTCAGTCCCTATAGGGTACTTGAACTTGCGATCGTTTGAACACTTCTGCAGTATAATGTTAAGCCTTTGTATTACATTATAGCACAATATGATCTAGCCACGCCACAGGCATGGCTCCATAGGCAATCTGCAATGGCAGCCCTGGGGATCTACAGAAGGCCACCAGCTGCCATGGCAAATGAATAGCACTTCGCAATCTCATTGTAGTAGGGCCATTTGGGACCCCTGAACCCCGACATTTAAAGGACTAACAGCGGCTTTTGCAAACGGGTGTCTGCTGTCAAAGACGACTCCCAATCCCAATCCATACAAACCTCAAAGCTTCATCCATGACATAGCTATACATCCTGGAGTTTTAAGGGTTAAAGGTATCCCTCTATCAGATTCATACTGCCCACTTCATGAGCAGCTTGAACCGCGGACAACTATGTACCTTGCAGGCATGTATGTCTTGTTTATTTAAGAATAAACGTACTTAGAAGATCCATTCCGAATGGAGCATCAAGTCATGGAGTCATTGCCAAAAAGTGACAGCTCTCTCCATCTACAACAGTGGGAGAGAGCTGTGCAATCCAGGCGGAAGAGGCGCCCCCATGACTCCAAGCTCCGTTTGGGGTGGATCTTCAAAGTATGTTTATTTTGAAACGCCACAGCATTTCAGAATAAGACATACATGCCGGCAGTGTACATACCTGTTCAGGCTGCTCATAGCTCAAGAAGCATGAACAGGTCCTTATTAAAGGAGCAATTTGCTGTCATTGATTAGCGGTCATTATGGGTAATTTAATAGCCCGTGTAAAAGAACCGTAAGGCTGCTATTACACAAGTGCCATTAACACTCGTGTAATAGCGCTAATTGCTAGGCTGCACCTGGCAATTGTCGGGATAACGCGAGCACCAGCGGCCACCTCTAGCGCTTGTGTAATAGCAACCCTACACAGATGAGCAATTGTGCACTGGTTGGGTCCCCATTCCCCCCATTCTGCAGCAGAAGTGCAGCAGAAAGCCTGCCTCCAAACCCGCACCACATGATGTGGGTTTTTATCACGTATTTCTGTTTGGAGTCCACCATCTCATTGAGAAAAAGTGAGTTCCGCAGAGGAAACCGTAATAAAATTAACATGCCGCGGAATTTTTGTGTGGAGGGTTTGCATGGCAAATCCACCCTGTCTGGACCCCTCTTCAGGGTTTACTCAACAAACACACAAACTTGAACTCTGTCAAATAAAAAACTTCTTGCAGCCAAGCGATAAAAGACTTCGGGAATTCCAGAAAAAAAGCCAAATAATTACTAAAAGGCATGATGCAGGACAGACAGCTACAAACTGATAATGTCCATCTGACATCTCACGGCAGATGCTCCTAGGTCATAGTGCTGACACTCTTCCAGAATTTCCCAATCAGTTTTTTTTGGCCATTAGCTACTCCCCAACTAATGAAAATGAGATTCTAGTTTATCTCTTCTGTGCCCAACTGAGATCCATCCTGCATAATCTTCTAAATGTGGAACAGCGAGCAGCGACACACTAGTAAATGGCATACACAACCGAAATCTTACTCATAAGTCTAATGACCTCAGGCTGGCACCTGACAGCTGGATATTCCCTTATTCACCATTGAAGCCTGGCAAGTTCTAGCAGCATAATCCCACTAGTGACACTAAAATCCAGCTTTAATTGATCTCCTTCTATCCTTTCTATGGATTTAACTTGGAGAGGTAAGTCTGATTTTGGCTTGCCAGAAGCGGGATTCCTTGGAGTGCCTCTTGGTTTGGCATGCAGCAGCAGTGCACGGCTTACAGGGATCTACATCTGGGAAAGTAAGATTTGGATGAAGGACAATCCCCAATTTGGGGAGCACATTATAACCGCAAATGAATAACAGAGAAAAAATTATGGCGTGATTAAAAAACACATTAACATCAAAGTTGTAGTTATGGTGAAAAATAACAGCAATGAATGCAGCACTGAGTAACCGAGGCAGAAACCTCCGAGCGTCGGCTGCAATTACTTACTGGGATTTAACCAGAAAAAACACTTGATTCCTGAAAACTGATGAAGGAAGACGCTCCCGCCTCAAATGTTCAAAGACTCTGGCTGTATGGACTTCAGAGATGTCCTCACTAATGACTAATGAACCTATGATTTAGTAACTCGTAAATTACCAACTATTGCCAAGTTCATGTGCTACGATGTCAGATCCTGCTCAAGATGAGAACGGTCTTCTCGGGTCACATGTACACAGTGATGGTCATTAGATATGGTCAGAATGGAGGAGGGAATTGATGGGAAACTGATCAAATTTGCCGACAACACAAAGCTAGGAGGGACAGCTAACACTAAGGAAGAGAGAGAGCATTCAAAAAGATCTAGAAAAGCTTGCATAGTGGGCAGCGACTAACAGAATGGTATTTAACAAGGAGAAATGCAAAGTCCTACATCTGGGCAAGAAAAACGAAGAAAGCACAAAAAGAATGGGAGGAATTGGGCTAAGCAGCACATGTGAAAAAGACTTGGGTATACTAATAGATCATAGACTGAACATGAGTCAACAATGTGATGCAGCAGCCAAAAAGGCAAACACAATTCTGGGATGTATTAAGAGAGGCATAGAGTCTAGATCACGGGAGGTAATTATCCCCCTTTACTCTTCCTTAGTCAGACCTCATCTGGAATACTGTGTCCAGTTCTGGGCACCCCACTTTAAAAAAGACATAGACAAACTGGAGCAAGTTCAGAGAAGAGTTACCAAGATGGTGAGCGTTCTGCAAATTATGTCCTATGAAGAACGATTAAAGGATCTGGGAATGTTTAGCTTGCAAAAAGACTTAATAGCTGTCTACAAATATCTGCAGGGCTGTCACAGTGCAGAGGGATCAGCCCTATTCTCATTTGTACAAGGAACGACTAGAAGCAATGGGATGAAACTGAAAGGGAGGAGACACAGATTAGATATTAGAAAAAACTTTCTGACAGTGAGGGTGATCAATGAGTGGAACAGGTTGCCACAGGAGGTGGTGAGTTCTCCTTCAATGGAAGTGTTCAAACAAAGGCTGGACAAATATCTGTCTGGGATGATTTAGTTAATCCTGCACTGAGCAGCGGGTTGGACCCGATGACCCTGGAGGTCCCTTTCAACCCTACCATTCTATGTTCTATGAGAATTAATCACGCTGCACACAAACTGTGGTGTGCAAACCATTTACATTTAAAGTGACAGGCCGGAGAAGAATACAGTTGCCTGATTTTGGTCACCGACAGCAGGCTCTGAGACAGTAGTGACATAGAGATCAGCAGCAACTATCTGAACAGCGACGTTTCGGAAGTGTGCACAATCGTGTGTATCACTGCCTTACGTCGCCTTTTTTTGGACTCATCAGTGTATAGCATCGCCAAATCAGTTGCTCAATGGACAGTTAATGTAGATTCTAATCAGATTTTATTATTTAGTTAACCAAAGGATGGTGCTCTTACCTCCAAGTATTATCTGTGGAGCTACTTACCCCTGGACAGGGTAAACTGTAAATCGACTGTGATATTCCAAAAGTGGGTAAGAAGGGTGTTCCATCTCCCTTATTTGCATATTCCAAAAATGTGTGCATAACATTAAGCGTATCTCATTTATACGGTACAAACTGAGTTCTAGTGTTCATAGATCATTAGTAACCTGTTCCATTGTTTGTAAATATTACTAATGTACATTATTGCCAGAGATTTAGTAAAAGCTTGCTTTTGTAACTGTTATGATATAACAGCAAGACATGAAAATCTAGAGGAACTCTTCAAGTTTGTAACTCCATAAGATCCAGGCTGTTTTGTACCTTAAGGACCAGCCACTTTTTAGGGATTTTACCCATGTAGTGGTTTTACCACCCTATTTTTTTTCCTTTAGCTACCAAAATTATTTTTCACTGCGTTTTTTTGTTCTGTGACAGGGCTATTTATTAAATATTTTCTTCACCTGCTTTTTTTCAGTTGTTTAGTTCTACTGGGGGTTAAAAGGGGGGTAAAATGATTTTTTTAAACATTTATAGTTGTTTTTATAGTTGTTTTTTTAATTACTTTATTTTAGCGTAAATATACTATGGGGAACGGGCTCCTCATTTTGTTTCTTATCTCATTTTTTTTACTTATCCCTGTAACTATTTTTTTTTTACCCCCTATGGCCCCAATCACGTCATATAAGACCCCTAGGGGTCATTTACGTGGTCTTTTTTTATTGTACACTTTCCCACTGTAGCTGGGGCATCCTTAGGAGCAGCATCCATAGGAGCCCCAGTTACAGGGGAAAACATCCCGCTATAGCGACAATAGTCACTGGCAGAGCTGATCAGGGCTGCTAGGACCCTGCAGCTCTGCTGTGACAGGGGATCCCGGCGGTCACATGATTAGGGTCACATAGTGGAAGAAACACTTCCACTTCCACTTTTCAGTACATAGTGCTTATTGAGCGCTATCTACCCGGGGAAAGAAGAAGGTAGAAGCCGTTAAAAACCACTTCTCCATTCCCCTCCAGGTTCTCAGCTGTGACTAACAGCTGACAACCCAACCTGCTTCTGCTTGACTGCAGAAGCAGGGGCTTTATTCTCACGCTGTATTTCTGCTATAGGGCAGGATTAAAGCCCAGGACCAAGTGCCATATATTTACCACGTTTGGTTCTTAAGGGGTAATGGACCTTATAGATGCCCGATGCCACAGAACGTAGATGGCATAAAACAACGTATCTCTGCGTCAGTGGAATCAATAACAGAGGATATGCCTGGACGCATCTGGGCAGAACTGGACTAACAACTTGACATCTGTTGTGTCATCAATGGCATCTATATCGAATATCTGTAAGATTAATTAAAAACTTGAAGAGTTCTTCTATCTTTTCATGTAATTCTGGTAATTGTATATCAATTCATAGAGGTATAAATCAGCTTTGCTTTTGCACCATTATTTTTGGAATCACCGGGTGCTGCACTCACTATTCTGGTGGTGGAGTCACTGAGTAAATAAATTACACAATACTTAAGGCCAATTTACACGCAACAATTATGGCTCAAAATTCGTTCAAACGAGCAAAAGTGAGTGATAATTCTTAGGTATAAACGTGCGACCGTCATGCACCATCCGATCACTTGTCGTTAATCGCTTTGGTTCAGCCTGCATAAAAATGGTTGTTAGTTCGTTTGCTTTTCACTTCATTTAAATGGCATTCATTCAGTTGTTTGAAAGACTGAAGGACTTGAGGGGGGGGGCTATTGCCAGGCTTAACACAAAGACTACTTGTTTACTCATGCAGCAGAAGACAATGGCTTTTCTTCACACTAATTAAAATCCTGCCTGCCAGAGATTCTGCGCATAAACACCCACCCCCCTGAGCAAACAACATATATAAAGTTTACAGAGCTACAAGGGAAATGACAAGGATTCCAAATGATTATCTGTATGTTTAAATGCTCAGCATATCTATGCAAAAAAAGTTGTTTATTCGTTTGTTCGTTCAAACGATAATCGTTATGTGTAAATGGGGCTTTATGCTGTACTTATCCTGAGTATGAGCTTCAGTTACACCCGATATTATACTTCAGAGCTGCATTCACAGTTCTGCAGCAAAATGTATTGTTTGTTTTAACGCAAATTTGTGAATGAAGATTGTTTTTACTGGAAACCAAAACTACATTTCCGGCCAAACCATGACAAAAGAGGCTTGTAAATGTGAATAGATTTTGCCAGGTCTGGCCTAGGTCTGGATCAGTGGCCCTGAGATTAATTTTGGCACCACTGATGGTGGATATTAGGGTGGTTTCACACCTCCACTCAAGGTTTCGCTTTCTTGCTCTGCTTGGGTTTGGTCTCTAGACGGAACCGAACAGTGACGGAGCCCATTAACCATAATGGGGTCTGTTCACTTTCTGCCCAGCTGCCTGGCTTTTGGAAGGAAGAAAAATCAGTGCATACAGCGCTTTCTCTTCTGGTATTTTGAACCGGATCTGTAACGGAACCTCCAACCGGAGGTCCAACGCAGATGTGAAACAGACCTACAGCTGCAGATATACTAAATACTAATTGTGCAGAGAACAAGATATTTACAGCTGCAGATGTAACACAGTGAATGGTTAGGGACAGCTCCATCCTCTTTATCACTGACTTATGGATGAGGCTTGTCTGGTTATTTAGGAGGAGCGTGAATGATTTCCATGTAACGCAGATAATCAGCGGAGTCTGGAAATGAAGACGTGTTTTCCTTCCAGACAAAGCATTGTTATATCCAAGATAAACTTCAAATAAGACTTGTCAGCAGCAAACAATGTAACAAAAGACAACATGAAGACGAGCAGCAAACACAGCGATAACTCCTGTCGGGACACAAATGTGTGTTATTTCCAGGCCTGGGATTACATTGCTGGATGTGACAGTCGTGTTACCTGAGGCCAGGTCTGTTCATGTCATCTGCTGCGCTCCTTCCCAACCGGATGCAGAAGACAGAAGGGTATGAAGCTGCAAAGCACTAATGCCATACTATATCTTCACAGCATTGGTATATAATTCCCTGTATTATACCCTCACAGAAGCAGTATATAATTCCTTGTCCTATACCCTCCCAGCACCAGTATATAATTCCCTGTACTATACCCTCGCAGCAGCAATATATAATTCCCTATACTATACCCTCCCAGCACCGGTATATAAGTCCCTGTACTATACACTCCCAGCAGCAGTAAATAATTCCCTGTCCTATATCCTCACAGCATTGGTATATAATTCCCTGTCCTATACCCTCCCAGCATCGGTATATAATTCCCTGCTCTATACACTCCCACCATCGGTATATAATTCCCTGTACTATATTTTACCAGCATCGGTATATAATTCCCTGTATTATACCCTTACAGCACCAGTATATAATTCCCTGTATTATACCCTCACAGCACCGGTATATAATTCCCTGTATTATACCCTCACAGCACCGGTATATAATTCCCTGTATTATACCCTCACAGCAGCAGTATATAATTCCCTGCCCTATATCCTGACAGCATTGGTTTATAATTCCCTGTATTATACCCTCACAGCAGCAGTATATAATTCGCTGTCCTATACCCTTCCAGCACCCGTAAATAATTCCCTGTCCTATACCCTCCCAGCACCAGTATATAATTCCCTGTATTATACCCTTACAGCACCGGTATATAATTCCCTGTATTATACCCTCACAGCAGCAGTATATAATTCCCTGTCCTATACCCTCCCAGCACCAGTATATAATTCCCTGTACTATACCCTCCCAGCAGCAGTATATAATTCCCTGCCCTATATCCTCACAGCATTGGTTTATAATTCCCTGTATTATACCCTCACAGCAGCAGTATATAATTCCGTCCTATACCCTTCCAGCACCAGTAAATAATTCCCTGTCCTATACCCTCCCAGCAGCAATATATAATTCCCTGTATTATACCCTCCCAGCACCAGTATATAATTCCCTGTATTATACCCTCCCAGCAGCAGTATATAATTCCCTGTATTATACCCTCCCAGCAGCAGTATATAATTCCCTGTCCTATACCCTCCCAGCAGCAGTATATAATTCCCTGTCCTATACCCTCCCAGCAGCAGTATATAATTCCCTGTCCTATACCCTTCCAGCACCAGTAAATAATTCCCTGTCCTATACCCTCCCAGCACCAGTATATAATTCCCTGTACTATACCCTCCCAGCAGCAGTATATAATTCCCTGTCCTATACCCTCCCAGCACCAGTATATAATTCCCTGTATTATACCCTCCCAGCACTGTATATAATTCTCTGCTCTGACATCACAGCACTAATATACTATTCCCTGCACGATGAAATCAAAGTGTCAGTATTCTATATTCGTAGATCAATGACAAGAAAAATATTTTTAAAAACTAGAGGATTGGGGAACCTTCCTGGTAGACATGGTTCAGACACCATCAGCGTGCAGCTTCCAAGGTGTGAGGATAACACAGAGTGTGGCGGGTAGCAGTTTCTTACAGTGCTGGGGAGCTGGGTTATGTCACTATGGTCTCAGCAGCTTCTCTAAACCAGAGCAAGAAGCAGAGGCCATAATTCATTAGTAGGAATAATTCAAACACGCCACACGATGCTAAGAATTCTATAGACAGCAAGGCACACAACAAGTAACCCTCGTATGACAGCAGCTCACACATAGTATAGACCGTGCCGTGATTTTTTTTTCTTGCAACATTGCATCAGAGAAAACATCTCTCATGTGAAGGAACACATTGGAAAGCACGGGCTTCACATACATGTGATTTGTAGCACTGTCACATTGCGGGAAAATCCCACGATTTAGTCGCTCGTGTGAAAGTGGCCTACAATGCAAGTGGATGAGATACAAAATTCACAGGCGTGTGTTCAGGGAATTTCTCCACCCCATGTGCATCTACACTAATTGTTATTCTGTAATTCCCATGATTCTGGAATGCGTCCTTCAGCATGACCATGGATGTATTCTTCACAGCGCGTCCTCTACGGGTACATTCAGAAGGGGCAGTAATGGTGAGATTCCAATGTAAGTATATTTATACTGTGATGATTCTTTCCAGAAGAACAATCCCCCCTTTTATAGACAGTCCTTATCATCACAAATTCTAGTTCAGTCTGTTGGCAACTCAAAAAAAATCCATAAAAATAACATGATGATTATTTAGAGCAGACAATTATGGGAAAAATTATTTCCCTCAAATGCCCTTTCTGTGCGGCTGTATACAGACCCGGTGAGGGGGCATCCAGGGACATTTCCTCCACTCATTTTGTTTATCTTCCTTTCTCATATCTGAACACCATTTAAGGGGTTATCCAGCCTGTAAAAATTGATAGCCTATCCTCAAGAGTTTCCACCGCTTATGAATATAGAATCCTGGAATGGTAGAGTTGGAAGGGACCTCCAGGGTCATCTGGTACAACCCCCTGCTCAGTGCAGGATCACTAAATCATCCCAGACAGATATCTGTCCAGCCTGTTTGAACACTTCCATTAAAGGAGAACTCACCACCTCCCGTGGCAACCTGTTCCACTCATTGATCACCCTCACTGTCAGAAAGTTTTTCTAATATCTAATCTGTGTCTCCTCCCTTTCAGTTACATCCCAATGCTTCTAGTCGTTCCTTGTACAAATGAGAATAGGGCTGATCCCTCTGCACTGTGACAGCCCTTCAGATATTTGTACACAGCTATTAAGTCTCCCCCAGCCTTATTTTTTGCAACCTAAACATTCCCAGATCCTTTAAGCGTTCCTCATAGGACATGATCTGCAGACCGCTTACCATCTTGGTAACTGTTCTCTGAACTTGCTCCAGTTTGTCAATGTCTTTTTTTTTAAGTGGGGTGCCGAGAACTGGACACAGTATTCCAGATGAAGTCTGACTAAGGGTGCATTCACACGAGTGTGTGCGTACATAGGTGCTCACAAAACTGCGTGCCCATGTACGTGCACAAACACACGTGAATGCAGGTCCGTGTAGCATTGCCTTCAATGGGGCTGCGGCTGCTGCCAGCGGCCCCATTGAATACAATAGGATGTCGGCAACCCCTGCGTGATTTTCAGGGAAGGGCTTAAAATATAAAGCCTTCCCTGAAAATCATTCCTGGTTTGTGTATAAAAAAATGAAATTATATACACAATCACCTCTCCGCCGCTGTCACAGTGTTCAGTGACAAGGAAACTCCCTGCAGAGAGTAAAGAATCCCCTGTCACAGCTGTGGCAGAGTATCGCGAAGTTCTCCCATTGCTTTTAATGGGATCGGCGCTTCTGCAGTCCCATTGAAAGCAATGGGCTGCCGGCAAAAAGAAATCCTATGCCACAGGTGTGGCAGGGGATTCTTTACTCCCCGCAGTGCTATCATAGTGTTCAGTGATAAGGGGACTCCCCACTGGGGAATATTGACACGCACCATGGACCTATGTTTTGCAGGTACATGCGTTTGCACACCTGTAAAACACAGACATGTGAACACACCATAGGAAACCAATGGTTCTAATAGACGCGTGGTTTTGTGCGCACCTATGTACGCACACGCACACGCTCGTCTGAAAGCACCCTAAGGGCTTATTCACAAGAGTGTATATCACCCACCGTTTTCACGGATGGCCGATATACACCACCATCTGAGCTGTCTTCCCCCATCCCTTCCCCTCGCCGAGTCTCTGCCTCTCTCCTCCCCTCCGGCTGTTTGCAATGGGAAGAAGCCTGCAGAGTCTGATTGCTGCCCAGAGGTAGTCAGTAGAATATAGGTGCAGAAGAAGGGGAAACCTAGTTACCAGGAGAAAAAGAGGAACCTGAGCTGCTGCCCAGAGCAAACTGTGTGGCTGAGTGACTACACTGTTAGGAGGTTCCAAGCTACAGGAAAGATAGTGGCTATGAGCGCTCAACTGAGGAAGCCAGTGCAGAACTGGATAAAGCTTTCAGAGATTATCCATGGAAGACACCGGAAGAAGTAACTAACTGTGAGTGAGGTCAATCTGCATCTGGCACCACACACATAAAAGCTTAGGACCACCGAATTACTTCAAATTCTGACTTCCACCAGTTTTATTTCATACACAGTAAACACGTACTGGAGCATAAAACGGTTTCAGAGTTTCCAACCCGCTGGGTCCCCGTCCCTTTTTCCCACCTGGGGTGTCAAGAGGGCGTCCTCCATTGTCAGACACATGACAGGCCCTAGTCGGGTCCACGCCGGACCTCAGGCTCTCAGTTCCTGATGCTGCTACTGCAGCCACTTACTCTGGCTTTCAGCCAACTCCCCCCCCGAATAACGACAACATTTGGTGCGGATTTTGACACGGATTTTAATATGGATTTTGGTGTGGAATGCACCGCCTCATTGGAAGAGGTGGAATCTGCACTAAAAATTTGGTGCTATAATTGACATGCTGCAGATTTAAGTCTGCACTGCACATCAATTTCCACATGGGTTTTGTGCAGATTTTTTCCACAGTGTGTGGATGACATTTTTAAAATCTCACCCATTTTGCTGCTACTGAATGCCGTGGATTTTCCGTGCCGACCCTCTGCCCCGTGTGAAAAGCGAATGAAATAAGAGTAAAGATGGTGATATAACTCAGAACTTCTGCGCAGTCAGCTTACTGTCCCCTGCACTACCATGCAGACCCCGCACTAATGATGTGGGCAGAATTGTAGTCGTCTGTCCTGGAACATTTTACTCTTTTACAGAGTTGTAGTGGAATAATTTGTAATGATTCATCTATGAGCGGCTTGTTATGTTAAATGCTCTCCGTTAAGCACATCTGAGGTTCTGTCACATAAGGCCAGTATGATGGATATTTCTGGTGATGGTTCAAATTGATCACACCAAAAGACGCTTCCAAAGTTATGTCAACTGTGTCCAGGGGTTAACAAGTAGCAGGGGGCACCACAGCAAAATAATGAATTATAAGATGTAATAAGCTAATAATTTCCAAGTAAAGAGTTGATATTTAAAACTTTTGGGCTCAGTAACAATTACCAAACAGGAAAGCCCCAGGCATTGACTGCATACCAGCCAAATTACTCAAACCAATACTGACTCCACTGCTAACAACTAGAGATGAGCGAGTATACTCACTAAGGCACATTACTCGAGCGAGTAGTGCCTTAGCCGAGGATCTCCCCGCTCGTCTCTAAAGATTCGGGGGCCGGCACGGGTGACAGGTGAGTTGCGGCGGGGAGCGGGGGGGGAGGAGGGGAGAAAGGGAGAGAGAGATCTCCCCTTCGTTCCTCCCTGCTCTCCTCCGCTGCTTCCCGCCTGCCGCTGGCCCCCGAATCTTTAGAGACGAGCGGGGAGATACTCGGCTAAGGCACTACTCGCTCGAGTAATGTGCCTTAGCGAGTATACTCGCTCATCTCTACTAACAACCCTTTGCAGACAGATCTTGAAGACCAAACATCGGCCGAAGAAGTGGACACGATCAGTCTTTGTCCCAATTCATAAAAAAACGTGATGTTCAACAGTGCGGCAATTTTCGTACCATCGCTCTTAAAACACACGCAAGTAAAATTCTGCTGAAGATCATTCAAAAATATATGGCCTCCTTCATTGAAGTGGAACTATCTAATGTTCATGCTGGGTTCTGAAGAGGTGTGGAACCAGAGACCAAATCGCAAACTTGCGCTGGGTCAAGTTGAAGATGCATGAATGCCAAAAGGACATATACCTGTGCTTCATCAACTACAACAAAGTTTTTGACTCTGTTGGACATGACAAGCTGTGGAAATGCCTAAAGCAAATGGGAATGTCAGATTATCTGGGAGAATTGATAAGCTCACTTTATGAGAACCAAGAAGCCGCGGTCAAGACTGCCTTTGGTAACACTGACTGGTTTGAAATCAAGGAAGGCATCTGAAAGGGCTGCATTCTATCCCCAGCCCTGTTCAAATTGTATGCCGAAATCATCATAAGACGATGCAATCTGGATGAGTCCCCAATTGGAGTGAAAATTGGTGGAAGAAACATAAGCAATCTTCGATATGCTGATGACACAACTCTACTTGCCGAAAATGAAAAGGACCTTGAATACCTAATTGGAAGAGTCAAAGAAGAAGGCAAACACATGGGACTGTATCTCAATATTAAGTAAGCAAAGCTGCTGACAACAGCCTAACAATCAACAATGAAGAGATTGAATCAGTCCAAGATTTCACTTCGCTTGGATCCAAGATTGACTGCATTTGTGAATTGTGGCCTGAAATCAAACAAAGAATCAGCCTTGGCCGTAGTGCAATGCAAGGAATGGTGAAGATATGGAAGAGCAAAAAAGATCTGAATAATCAATGCAATCAATGCAATAACTACATATACATGCGAAAGCTGGACACTCAAAGTAGATAGAAGGATGGAGGCCTTTGAGCTGTGGTGCCAACGCGTATGCTGCGCATACTATGGACAGAGCTGGTCACAAATAGGGCAGTCCTAGACCGTGTCAGTCTAAAAGTATCCCTAGAAAGCAAAATCACCAAACAACGGCTTTCATACTATAGACATGTCATACTGGCCAATTCTCTGGAAACAACATCAATGCTCAGTACAGAGGAAGAGGACACCATCAAGGTTGACCAAAACATGACTGTGGAAAATCTGAAGGAAGCGGCCAAAGACAGGGAAGCATGGTGTATGCTGATCCACTAAGTGACCGAAAGTCGGCAACGACTGAACAGAGAAATCATCATCAACAATTGAGCTACAAGTGTAGTAAAGCAGAATTTATTAGGCTTTTTTCACACCTGTTCTCTCTTCTCCATTGTTCGGCTCTGTCATAAATCCCAAACAAGGGGAAAGATAGAAGCGCATGTACATGCTGGACCCGAATGATGCCAGGCAGACCCCATTGACTCATGGCTGAGTGCTGTCATGGGCTGCAAAAGCAGGTTTATGGCATGTCACTACAGTCTGCAAACAGACAGCGGAGAGTGGAGCCGGCGAGTAACTACTGATTTGTTATTTTAGACCATAGGGGACTTGGTGACAGGGTTTCCCTTAAAGGGGTTCCATCATAAAAAAAAATTCTATACTTACCTATTCCTCCCTGTCAGTCTACTTACCCTATCTTCTCCTGTCTCCTGCAATCCAGAAGGGCTGGGGGAGGGTCCCTCACCTCCAGCTGGCTGATTCCTCTGCTTCTTCTCAGGTCACGTAGATCAGCATTTCTTCCTATCCAGTGAATGCTACGTCACATGGACGTGACCTTCACTGACCTGCCGGAAGGAGAATGTGAGGAATGCCGGCTTCATAACAAAAGATAGAACGTGCTACGATTTTTATCCTCGTTCGTGTGCATGACTCCATTCAAAACTTCTGCAAGATTTCTGCCACCGTGAATGTAGCCTAAGGCTGCCTGTCCACGGCCGAGGCGATATTCCGCTGCGGGGGAGCAGGGGAGAGAACTTACAGGCTGACTGTGGCTAATCGCAGCATGCCGCAATGTCAATCCCGCATGCGGAGAATCGCTATGATTCTCCTCTTGTGGACGTCGGGCTGTGCTTTCCATAGTTAAGTCTATGAGAAGCGGTCACTGCGTTACCTGCGGCTGGATTATCGCTGCGGATGACGCAGTGACATATCGCCCATGGACAGGAGACCTTACACTCCTTACATTACTCAGGTGTGTTCGAGTCAAGCTCACAACAGTCTGAAGGTGCTAAATAAGGCTCTTTTCACATGGCGTTTTCCGGTTCAGAGCTCGTTCTAGCCTGGCTATCCGTCTTCTATGCAAAAAACTGCACGTGGACAGAAACCAGAATGGAACTGCGAAAGAACCATAGCTTTTGTCCTGTCATTCTTTTAAACTGGATAGAACAGCGCTGCGGACACTGAGCAGGTGTAGACTTAATTGGACCACATCTGGGACATTTTTTATGATTGGCTTTAGTATTAATACATCTGTCTAAAGGTTTAGGCCACACCCATTCCGACAAGCCCCATTCACTTTTTTAACTTTTGGTGAGCTTGGTGCAAAACTGAGTTAAACATATGGTAAAAATCTGCAACAAAATCTGCAACAAAGTCATGTGCGCATTTTGGTGCAGATTTTCTTGACCAATTTTTTTTCTGCCCATCTATGGACCTTTGTGCCCTGTTTGGCCCCTTCTGATTGGCTCTGTTTAGGATATAGTGCAATTTTCTTTACATCCATTTACCTATATTCTCGCCTTACTTCCATGAGGGGGTCCAGCGACAAAGCATCAAATATCATTATAGACAAGGATTTTTTTAATAGTGTATATAAGAGAATAGTCTCCTCCTGACATGCATGGAAGGTTCATATATTGCACTAGTAGAAAGCCTGTCCCAGAAAGAAATGAAATGAGATAAAAGCTGTGATTGCTTCCAATGGGCAAGAAAGACAGATTTGCTTTTAGACATCTTTCATAGGAGTGTGGAGCCGGGATTCTTTTCCGTGACCCACTCTGGGGATGATGAGTGTGTGTGAGACATAGCATGTAGTTACATAATGCATCCACAGGAGGGCAGAGTTGTAAGAACAAACAGCACCACATCAGGCTAAAGTGTATATGTATGTATGTATGTATATATATATATATATATATTAGATTATTGAGACCTGGAGGTGACAGCTATATCACCCCTTATAGATTCAGAACCCCTCAGTCAGAGGAATCACATTTCAGTAACAGGGCCAATATTAGCATTGCATTAGTGTGGGGTGAGTCAATTAACGAACCCACAAAATAAATAGAAGAACTGTGCACAAACAATTTAATCCCCGATCTAATTGCTCATTTACAGAAAAATTACAAAAAAATAAACAAAACAGCCATTTGTTCATAAGGATTTGGCGCCCGACCTTGTTTGCTTATGTTCTGAGTAAATCAAACACCATTTGGATGCAGTTCAGAAAGTTTCTGTGTATATTGGAAAAAACATTAAAGAGGCCATTACCCCCACCCCACCCTTCTTCTCCGGGAACTGATGGAGGTGCATATTGTGCCAAGCCTGCAGCTTGATTTAAAGAACATATTTGCATTTGATGATACCTTTAATGATATATTTAGGACTCCTAAACACGAGCGTGAGCGTATTTGCGCAGTGTTTTTGTGTAACTGCATTTTTTACTGTACTTTTTGTGCACGTAATTCTTGCGCAATTGCACGTGCAAAAAATACGCACCAATACTCCCAACCATTGAAATCCCCACAATCTTTAATAAGACCCAGACATGTTCTTTTCCTGTGCAGGAAAATAGAGCATGCGACTTTCTTTTTTGCATGCCGCAATTGCACATACAAAATATGTGCTTGCGAATTAACCCATTGAAATCAACTGGTTCTATTTTCTGAGTTTTTCAAGCGCAAATACGCCCGTGTGAAGTAGCCCTACGGCTGGCTCTACATGGGCGAGAAAAATCGCACAATTTTCGCCTGCTGCGATAGTCAGTAAAAAAGCAGAATATGAAACCAACGATTCACAATGGTTTCCTTCCCATGTTTCCACTGATGTGATGTTGAGGGGATAAAAATCGGGGCTTGCTCTATCTTTCTGGGATGTGCGATTTTTTTTATTTCCCAGGTATTCCTAAGGAGGCTTCTTTTTATCACATCGCAATGCTACAAATGTACGTTGCGATGCGATTTCAACATCCCAAAGTCCCATTGACTTATGTGCTAAAAAAAAAATAGCGCAAATTTGTTGAGATTTTATCGTGGGCGGCAGTGATGAGATGCAAGATTATTCTCAGTGAATAAAAATGTGATTTTTTTTCTGTGATTTTCTCATGGCAAAATTGCGATGGCCCGTGCAGAGCCAGCCTTAAGGTAAGGCTTAACATGGTGGATCCACTGCAGATTTTCCACCGAAAACCTACAGTAGCAAAAACCACATAAAATAAGCAGTTTTTTTGCAGAGTATTTTGGTGTGGAAATGCTGTGAATTTGCAGCAGATATCATTTTTAGTATTGCAAAAGGCAAAATCTGTGCTGAAAATCTGAATGTTATATTATTATTAACAATGGTGAACATTTAAACATCAACATTTAACATCATCTGGTGTGACTCAGCAGTTTTAGAGAGTGCAGAGAGGAGAGAGACTCATCTAATGGAGCTGCAGTACAGAGAGACCTGCAGCTGGACTTCTGTACCCAAAAGGGAGATCCTCCAGTAATCAACTCAGCATCCCTGAACTGCACAGGAGAAAGAGGAGCTGGAGAAAACAAATTGTGCCGCCACCTAGTGTGCCATGTTTGGGTCTGGAATGCATCTTCTGGCAACATACACCATCACCAGAGGTACAGAGACCAACATCCAAGGCCAATTTACAATGGCTGTGGAAGCTAAAGTAATCAACCAAGGACAACTTTGGTAACATATTCATGAGTAAGGATGCACCAAAAGACCTCTAATTCCTTAGACAGAGGATGACCCCTGGAAGCAGGCTTCAGCCGAAGGTGTTGCGATTGCATATCAGTTTATGGATAGAGACTATTTCTAAGTGAAACAGCCTACTCCTGCTCACAGATATGAACTTGCTGTACCCATGTAGTGACCCAGAGTTGGGGTCCCTCCAGCACTTGTTGTCAGCTCATCTTTATGTAAGAGTTAGCCTGTTTTTGATGTATGTGTTGGTGTCATCAACCTTGATGAAGTCTGTCTGTTTGTCCTCCTAACCTGCTGTGTGTGATGTGATTGGTGTTTGAGAGGTTAGGGAGGAGCTAAGAAGAGGTAGAGAGAGAGAGCGTAGGATATAGTCGGTGGAGGAGGTGGTGTGTGCTGAAGTCAGCGGCGCTGACGTTCCTGCCGGGGCTCAGCCTCGGTCAGGTCTCACATGCTAGGAGACTTATCCCCTCCATGGGCTGGAGCTCAGCGGACGCAACCTGGGGAAGAAGTTGGAGTATGGTTGTTGCATACTCCCCCACTCAATTGCATCACTAAGGGAGGAACAAAAGCCAGTACAGCTAGCACAGGGTGCTGGAAAGTAAGAGGAGAGGAGCAAGAGCATTTGAGAATTCTAAGACAGGAGTGACTGCCCCAAGAGAGTGTCCATCAGGTCTCTACAACTGGGAATGTGTGTGCCTTGGGGGAAAAAAGGACTCTCTGTTTTCAAGTGTGTTATAAAGTTGTGCAAGGGAAGAAAACATGTCAAGAAACGTGGTACTTAATTTGTTCAAGAGCACTTCTTTCGCATTGAAAAGCAAAAGCACTTATTTTGTATTGGAAAATTAAGAGTTAAAATGCGAGTTAAAAACAAACCAGTTTTAAAAGTCATTGTGGTTGTAGACTCAATTAGTTACTGCAAGTGACTTGTCACTCATCAAGGGGCACTGGCGTCATGAAGAAAATCTGGAACTAATCCTTGGTAGTGAGGACTGTTAAATCTTATCCCCCTGCAAGCGGCTAAGCTGGGCTGTACTTCGACTCTCAGGAGACAGTAGTGCCACCGTGAACCACCGCCATCTTGTACCCTGCTGTCTCCCTGGCTGAAGGCCTGGCTCGCGGTCGCTGCACCCACCATTGGTTAAGTGTGTTCCAGAGCTTGAGAGTATATCACTACTTTTCTTAAAGGAGCTCAACTTTATTCCAGAATCAGTGGATTACTCTTCCTGGCCAGGGAGGGATGTACGATTACTTGTGATTACTATATGGTATACATCTGCTCTTTCCGGCTGCAGTACATTAAGAGACTATTTTCCATATATCTCCATATACACATGTATATTATCATTTTTCTGTAGTAGAAACCCGTCTAACTTGTTTAAAGCTGTTTGAATACTAATTACACTGGCCAACAAAAAAAATATATATTTTGGAATGTTTCCTTAACTTCATGAGTCAAATCTTACTAATTTTGGGGTGAGAAAAACAAATATGATAAAGAAAAATTTTTATTAGCTCTAGTTTCTGTAATATATAGAGATGAGCGAACGTACTCGTCCGAGCTTGATGCTCGGGCGAATATTAGCGTGTTCGGGATGCTCGTTACTCTTAACGAGTACCACGCGATGTTCCGGTTACTTTCAGTTTCCTCTCTGAGACGTTAGCGCGCTTTTCTAGCCAATTGAAAGACAGGGAAGGCATTACAACTTCCCCCTATGACGTTCAAGTCCTATACCACCCCCCTGCTGTGAGTGGCTGGGGAGATCAGATGTCACCCGAGTATAAAAGTTGGCCCCTCCCGCGGCTCGCCTCAGATGCCTTGTGAGATAGCTGAGGGACAGTGCTATAGTGTTGGAGCTGCTGTAGGGAGAGTGTTAGTAGTGAGTGTAGGCTTCAAGAACCCCAACGGTCCTTCTTAGGGCCACATCTATCCGTGTGGAGGCTGCTGTTAGCAGTGTTGCCCTTTTTTTTTTTTTCAAAATCGGCTGTGCAGAGCATTGCGCCCTGCAGTAATACTACAGGGACAGAAGTGGTGGTTAGGCAGGGAGAGTGTTAGGAGTGAGTGTAGGCTTCAAGAACCCCAACGGTCCTTCTTAGGGCCACATCTATCCGTGTGGAGGCTGCTGTTAGCAGTGTTGCCCTTTTTTTTTTTTTTTTTTTAATCGGCTGTGCAGAGCATTGCGCCTTGCAGTAATACTACAGGGACAGAATTGTGTAG
Organism: Eleutherodactylus coqui; assembly: GCF_035609145.1. Lineage (NCBI taxonomy): Eukaryota > Metazoa > Chordata > Amphibia > Anura > Eleutherodactylidae > Eleutherodactylus > Eleutherodactylus coqui. The sequence goes on along the minus strand of NC_089842.1, from coordinate 77,285,933 downwards.
GCAGGGCCAGAAGACATATATTATTGATTGAATATACGCAGTGGGCCTTTTCTTTAAAAAAAAAAGGGAAACATTCTATTTGGCCTGCCTCTGACAGTCCTCAGCGTTCTGGGTACGTGTGTGGTGGGTGCAGAACATAAAGAAATCATACGCAGCCAGCTACGTTTAACAGCAGGCTTGCGCCAATTTCTTTCCTGCCTGGGAAAAATCACCGCTCTGCTGTAGTTAATAACTCTGCAACCCTGCAGTTCTGTGACACATTTGCAGGGCCAGAAGACATATTTATTATTGATTGAATATACGCAGTGGGCCTTTTCTTTAAAAAAAAAAGGGAAACATTCTATTTGGCCTGCCTCTGACAGTCCTCAGCGTTCTGGGTACGTGTGTGGTGGGTGGAGAACGTAAACAAAAATCATACGCAGCCAGCTACGTTTAACAGCAGGCTTGCGCCAATTTCTTTCCTGCCTGGGAAAAATCACCGCTCTGCTGTAGTTAATAACTCTGCAACCCTGCAGTTCTGTGACACATTTGCAGGGCCAGAAGACATATTTATTATTGATTGAATATAGTCAGTGGGCCTTTTCTTTAAAAAAAAAGGGAAACATTCTATTTGGCCTGCCTCTGACAGTCCTCAGCGTTCTGGGTACGTGTGTGGTGGGTGCAGAACGTAAAGAAATCATACGCAGCCAGCTACGTTTAACAGCAGGCTTGCGCCAATTTCTTTCCTGCCTGGGAAAAATCACCGCTCTGCTGTAGTTAATAACTCTGCAACCCTGCAGTTCTGTGACACATTTGCAGGGCCAGAAGACATATATTATTGATTGAATATACGCAGTGGGCCTTTTCTTTAAAAAAAAAAGGGAAACATTCTATTTGGCCTGCCTCTGACAGTCCTCAGCGTTCTGGGTACATGTGTGGTGGGTGGAGAACATAAACAAAAATCATACGCAGCCAGCTACGTTTAACAGCAGGCTTGCGCTAATTTATTTCCTGTCTGGGAAATCAAATCACTGGTAATACACCATGCTGAGGGGTAGGGGTAGGCCTATAGAACGTGGACGCGGGCGAGGACGCGGAGGCCCAAGTCAGGGTGTGGGCACAGGCAGAGCCAGTGCGGTGGCCAGGGGTAGAGGCAGGGCCACACCGAATAATCCACCAACTGGTTCCCAAAGCGCCCCCTCGCGCCATGCCACCCTGCAGAGGTCAAGGTGCCCTACGTGTGGCAGTTTTTCACAGAGACGCCTGACGACCGACGAACAGTGGTGTGCAACCTTTGTCGCGCCAAGATCAGCTGGGGAGGCACCACCAACAGCATGCGCAGGCATATGATGGCCAAGCACCCCACAAGGTGGGACGAAGGCTGTTCACCGCCTCCGGTTTGCACCACTGCCTCTCCCCCTGTGCCCCAACCTGCCACTGATATCCAACCACCCTCTGAGGACACAGGCACTACCGTCTCCTGGCCTGCACCCACACCCTCACCTCCGCTGTCCTCGGCCCCATCCAGCAATGTCTCTCAGCATAGCGTCCAGACGTCGCTAGCGCCACAGTTTGAGCGCAAACGCAAGTACGACGCCACGCACCCGCACGCTCAAGCGTTAAACGTGCACATTGCAAAATTGATCAGCCTAGAGATGCAGCCGTATAGGCTTGTGGAAACGGAGGCTTTCAAAAGCATGATGGTGGCGGCGGCCCCACGCTACTCAGTTCCCAGTCGCCACTACTTTTCCCGATGTGCCGTCCCAGGCCTGCACGACCACGTCTCCCGCAACATTGTACGCGCCCTCACCAACGCGGTTACTGCCAAAGTCCACTTAACAACAGACACGTGGACAAGCACAGGCGGGCAGGGCCACTATATCTCCCTGACGGCACATTGGGTGAATTTAGTGGAGGCTGGGACAGAGTCAGAGCCTGGAACCGCTCACGTCCTACCCACCCCCCGAATTGCGTGCCCCAGCTCGGTGGTGGTATCTGCGGGGGTGTATGCTTCCTCCACTAAACCACCCTCCTCCTCCTCCTCCTACGCAACCTCTGTCTCGCAATCAAGATGTGTCAGCAGCAGCAGCACGTCGCCAGCAGTCGGTGTCACGCGGCGTGGCAGCACAGCGGTGGGCAAGCGTCAGCAGGCCGTGCTGAAACTACTCAGCTTAGGAGATAAGAGGCACACGGCCCACGAACTGCTGCAGGGTCTGACAGAGCAGACCGACCGCTGGCTTGCGCCGCTGAGCCTCCAACCGGGCATGGTCATGTGTGACAACGGCCGTAACCTGGTGGCGGCTCTGCAGCTCGGCAGCCTCACGCACGTGCCATGCCTGGCCCATGTGTTTAATTTGGTGGTTCAGCGCTTTCTGAAAAGCTACCCCCACTTGTCATACCTGCTCGGAAAGGTGCGCCAGCTCTGCACACATTTCCGCAAATCCCACACGGTTTAATCTGCCAGTGCACCGACTGCTGTGCGACGTGCCCACACAGTGGAACTCTACGCTCCACATGTTGGCCAGACTCTATGAGCAGCGTAGAGCTATAGTGGAATACCAACTCCAACTTGCGCGGCGCAGTGGGAGTCAGCCTCCTCAATTATTTACAGAAGAGTGGGCCTGGTTGGCAGCCATCTGCCAGGTCCTTGGAAAATTTGAGGAGACTACCCAGATGGTGAGCGGGGATGCTGCAATCATTAGCGTCACCATTCCTCTGCTATGCCTCTTGAGAAGTTCCCTGCCAAGCATAAAGGCAGACGCTTTGGAATCAGAAACGGAGGCGGGGGAAGACAGTATGTCTCTGGATAGTCAGAGCAACCTCATGTCTATATCTCAGTGCGTTGAGGAGGAGGGGGAGGAGCATGAGGAGGAGGGGGAAGAGACAGCTTGGCCCACTGCTGAGGGGACAGATGCTGCTTGCCTGTCATCCTTTCAGCGTGTATGGCCAGAGGAGTAGGAGGAGGAGGAGGATCCTGAAAGTGATCTTCCGAGTGAGGACAGCCATGTGTTGCGTACAGGTACCCTGGCACACATGGCTGACTTCATGTTAGGATGCCTTTCTCGTGACCCTCGCGTTAAACGCATTCTGGCCACTACGGATTACTGGGTGTACACACTGCTCGATCCACGGTATAAGGAGAGCCTTTACACTCTCATTCCAGAAGAGGAAAGGGGTTCGAGAATGATGCTATACCACAGGGCGCTGGTGGACAAACTGATGGTAAACTTCCCATCCGACAGCGCTAGTGGCAGAAGGCGCAGTTCCGAGGGCCAGGTAGCAGGGGAGGTGCAGAGATCAGGCAGCATGTACAGCGCAGGCAGGGGAACATTCTCCAAGGCCTTTGCCAGCTTTATGGCTCCCCAGCAAGACTGTGTCACCGGTCCCCAGTCAAGGCTGAGTTGGCGGGAGCACTGTAAAAGGATGGTGAGGGAGTACGTAGCCGATTGCAGCACCGTCCTCGGTGACGCCTCTGCCCCCTACAACTACTGGGTGTTGAAGCTGGACATGTGGCCTGAACTCGCGCTGTATGCCCTGGAGGTGCTTGCTTGTCCTGCGGCTAGCGTCTTGTCAGAGAGTGTGTTTAGTGTGGCTGGGGGAATCATCACGGATAAGCGTACCCACCTGTCAACCGACAGTGCCGACAGGCTTACACTCATCAAGATGAACAAAGCCTGGATTTCCCCAGACTTCTCTTCTCCACCAGCGGACAGCAGCGATACCTAAGCAATACGTAGGCTGCATCCGCGGATGGAAGCATCGTTCTCTCTCACCATCCAAAACGGGGACATTTCTGCTTCATCAATCTGTGTATAATATTCCTCCTCCTCCTCCTGCTCCTCCTCCTGAAACCTCACGTAATCACGCCGAACGGGCAATTTTTCTTAGGGCCACAAGGCTCACTCATATAATTTTTCTAAACAATTTTTATACGTTTCAATGCTCTTAAAAGCGTTGAAACTTTAACTTGAACCAATTTTTCGTTCAACTGGGATGCCTCCAGGCCTAGTTACCACTTAAGCCACATTAACCAAAGCGATTAATGGGTTTCACCTGCCATCTTGGTTGGGCATGGCCAATTTTTTCTGAGGTACATTAGTACTGTTGGTACACCAATTTTTTGGGGGCCCTCACCTACAGTGTAATCATAGTAATTTCTATGTTCTTCGCCTGCACTCATGGTACAGAAAGGTGTGTGGGGTTGGCCTACACTTTAGCTACATAAATGTAACTGTGGCCTTGTCTATACTGCAGCTACTGAAATGTGAAAGAGACTGTTATCTCCCTAAACTGCTGCAATGGGAATGTTACTGGGGCCTGTCTTGAGTGCTACTATTACTGAAATGGAACTAAGACTGCGCTCCCCCTATACGGCTGCTAGTGATATGTTAGTGGGGCCTGTCCCTAATGCTACCGCTGAAATGTTAATAATTCTGGACTCTGCCTATACCGCTGCTAATGGTATGTCACTGGGGTGTGGAAACAGAGGCTTCACAAAGACATGATGGCGGCGAGGCCATTTCCCACCAACGCTGTTACTGTTAAGGTGCATATAACCACGGACACGTGTAGAGGACACATAGTGCCTCCAAAACATCCCCCTCCTCCTCCAACAATGAAAACATTCTTGGCAAATACCTTTGCATTGGTCCGTCTGGTGGCAGTCCAAGAATTTCACCTTTAACAACACAACAAGAGAGCACCACCACCATCCCCCCGCCACGGCCCACTTAATCCTGGCCACATTCCGAAAACCAACTACATAAAACCGCGCTACCAGGTCCGCAGTCACCACCACATTACCACCAACGAGGTTACTGTTAAGGTATATATTACCAGTCAGACTGGGGCATGCAGTGTGGGCCGAAACCCACCTGCATTAAGCACGACATTACTACCTCAGCTGTGTTGGGCAATGCAATGGGATATTTTTATGTACCGCCGGTGGCTTCCTGGCACCCACCCATGCTGTTGGTCCACAGAGAGTTATAAATGCATCTGTTTCCACTTCTAAAGAACCCCAGTCTGACTGGGGCATGCAGTGTGGGCCGAAGCCCACCTGCATTAAGCACAACATTACTACCTCAGCTGTGTTGGGCAATGCATTGGGATATTTTTATGTACCGCCGGTGGCTTCCTGGCACCCACCCATGCTGTGGGTCCACAGGGAATTATAAATGCATCTGTTTCCACTTGTAAAGAACCCCAGTCTGACTGGGGCATGCAGTGTGGGCCGAAACCCACCTGCATTAAGCACGACATTACTACCTCAGCTGTGTTGGGCAATGCAATGGGATATTTTTATGTACCGCCGGTGGGTTCCAGGGAGCCACCCATGCTGTCGGTCCACAGGGACTTCACAATAGGGAGTTGTACCGGCCTGTGTCTATGAATTAAAAACCGCGGTCTGACTGGGGCATGCAGACACCTTGACAGAATGAATAGTGTGTGGCACATAGGTTCCCCATTGCTATGCCCACGTGTGCAGCTCCTGATGGCGGTGGCACAGGATTATATTTCTCATTGCTTCTGTACAGCATTGTGGGCTATCGTCCCGCCCCTTTTAAAGAGGGTCGCTGCCTAGCCGTGCCAACCCTCTGCAGTGTGTGCCTGCTTTTCCTGTGGCAGACGCACTTATAAATAGACATGAGGGTGGCGTGGCATGAGGGCAGCTGAAGGCTGGGCAGGGACAGTTTGGTGTGCGCTGTGGACACTGGGTCGTGGGGGGGGTGGTTGGTCAGCATGTAACCCAGGAGAAGTGGCAGCGGAGTGTCATGCAGGCAGTGATTGTGCTTTGTTGGAGGTAGTGTGGTGCTTAGCTAAGGTATGCATTGCTAATGAGGGCTTTTCAGAAGTAAAAGTTGTTGGGAGGGGGGGGGGGCACTCTTGCCAGTATTGTGGCTTAATAGTGGGACCAGTGAACTTGAGATGCAGCCCAACATGAAGCCCCTCGCCTGCCCTATCCGTTGCTGTGTCGTTCCCATCACTTTCTTGAATTGCCCAGATTTTCACACATGAAAACCTTAGCGAGCATCGGCGAAATACAAAAATGCTCGGGTCGCCCATTGACTTCAATGGGGTTCGTTATTCGAAACGAACCCTCGAGCATTGCGAAAATTTCGTCCCGAGTAACGAGCACCCGAGCATTTTGGCTTGCCTCTTGTAGGTGAGTTCTGGAGCATCCCTACACACAGACCAGCAGTAATCCGCAAGCATTGCTTCATTCCAACGGCCCTGATATCTTTGTTCAATTACAGAAATATCCTGGTGGAATCTTTCTCTGTGTTCATCACTGACAGCTCCACATCTAGGAGGGGAAAAGTCTAGGTGGGAGTGGAGAAAATGGATTTTAAGGGACATGTTGCATCCGAGTTGATAGTATTTTTCCAAAAGTACTGTCACCAACTGAGGATAGTTAGCATCTCTTTTGTTGCCTAAGAATCCATGAATAACCCCCTTTAAGACTTGCCAAGCTTCTTTTTCTTTTCCCTCCTAAACTTGGTCAAACGCAGGATCCTTTACAAGTTGTCGAATTTGTGGCCCAAAAATACCTTCCTTATCCTTTGCATCACTCAATCTAGGAAATTTGTCTTTAAAGTACTTAAATGCCTGTCCTTCCTGGTTCATACTTTTAATAACATTTTTTTATTAAGCCCAGCTTTATATGAAGGGGTGAAAGAAGAACATCATTTGGGTCCATGAGAGGCTCAGCAATGACATTTTTCTCGGTAGAGTCCACATTTCTTGCACGTCCACTTGAATGTAATGTGATTTCCTATCCCTACTGTCCCATATACATTAAAGCAACAGTATTTAGTGT